>NW_022985187.1:877595-966743 GCF_010093535.1 Lindgomyces ingoldianus
TTATAATTTAACTATAGAATTAGCTTATAAAGGTTGTTTAGCGCTGTAGTTATTTATTGTCTTTTATAAGACTTTGCACATAGCTATAGCATATTTCTTTAAGAGTTTTATGTCTTATTTAAAAGCTTAGAGCGTAAGCTGTATCTAACGTTCTTTTAGCGCGTCTAAGTAGTGTTGTGGGGAATGCATTAGTGTAGGAAGGGTGGTTTGGTGGGGTCTTGGCAAAAGTGAGCGACTCGGGTGTGTGAGCAACTCGCCCATGAAGTACGTTATAACTTTTAGTAAAAAGTTAAAAAGTATAAGTAGCTTTAATTAAACTATAACTTAATTATATTAACCCCTACTGTTAGGTGAAGTAAACAAAAGTATATAATAAATAAGACGTAACTTGTCTAGAAAGCCTGAGTCGAATTGTACTACTTCCTGATGGAAACACTGAGAGGCTTCGCTGTTTCAACAGATTACGGCACAGCTAGACCAGATTTTCTTAGATCGTGAATCTCCAGATTTCTCGCATGGAAGGAAGTGAAGGGAGGGAGGAGTCAAAATTCCATAGTAAAATAAGAGAATCTGATTTTGTAAATCTGTTGTCCTTTAGCTGTGTACAAAATGTTGCTCTTTGGTCACGAGGTCCGACTTCTGAACGCGACGGTCTGGGAAAGTTGAGTCAGAGTAATTGGTACATTTTTTAGGGGCTAGATTGTCTGATTGGGGGATAAATCGCGTGATTTGCTTGCTCCTTTAACGCGCTACCTCGTACCTTTGCGGCGTGAAATTCCCTGTTCCTAGTTGCCATATCTTGAATTGAGCTAACACAGAAACCGAATTCGGGAAGCAGAAAGCAAAAAGGCCTGGGAACAGTCCCTTGACTGACGGCGGATCGGACAAGATCTAGACTATTCTTGGTCCTATGGACTAAACGGACCTTTTGATATCGGTTCCCACGCGTGATCATGTTCTATGCTCTTCTAAAGACTGAGAAAGGATTGCTGATGGCCTTGAGCCAGAAAAGTCTTCCACTCATGCTGTATGCTAATGGGTACCCTGTCCAGTCCAGGAAACCCCGTAACACTTCTTCTCTCGCAGGTTGTTCGAGAAGGCAAGTATCAGTCCCAATGGGGGTTCCAACAATCTCTACTAATGGTAACACCTCATCTTTATTCTATATCAGCAAGAATACAGGCCCTAGTCATGAGATTAGACAGCATATGCTTGTCAAGAAGATGTCTTGAAATCTATTGATTGAAGTGTTGCGCTCGCAGACATGACTTAAAAGCACCTAACTCATTCAGCGTATTCGTCAACTTTCCCGTAGTATTCGACTCCAGAAGTTGAATTCGGAGGAGCCACCCAAGTATGTCTCTGAAGGGCGGTTCAGAACCGCATATAGTTTGGTCGTCGACAGGTTTTTTCCTTGAAAGTGGATGGAGAACAGTCCACCAGCCTCCCTAAAAGAGGAACCATTGGATCAGCGATGGCTGACGAGGACTGAGGAATAAGAGTAGTAAGAGGAAGCTTTGATGGCGTTAAAGAGGAGATGATGTCGGAAGTAAGGATTCCTAGAAGCTATTAATTGGAGTTGGCATATGCAGGTAGACAACTAAAGATCGCAAAAGCAAAAGATTGGGGGTAGGAGTGGCGTTGCCTCATTGGATTGATAACGCATGGGCATGAGGTATAACGGCCTCGTTACAGCACCTCTTCTCTGAAAGATCTTACAACAAGCACCAAATCTTCCATGCGTCTGCCTTTCATGTTTCCCCAGTTCCCATATTTCCCAACCCTAAGTGCTTCTACATATCAGCAACCCACTCATCACTCCAGAACTCGATGATACCAGCAGAAACGTCCGGCCCAACGGCTCTCTCTAGAGTGCTCCTCATACAACTGTCAATTGCTCCACCCAATGCAAGAAGAACGATTTCCTTCAAGCTCCCCGCAACATCGCTCAGTCTGATTAACAGCTCGTTATCCAATTGCGTTTGGCTTGTGCAGAATGGAAGCAGATCCATGACTGCGGTTGCGGTTACCTGACATTGTGTTCTAGGCGTCCTGGAACGCTCTCGTTGGGTTTCGGGCAGTTCTTGAAAAAAAGCCGAGGTGATCTCGTGGCGATTTTCATTAGATCCATCAAACTGCGGGATGGTGTAAGAACCAGCTTTGGTGTTCATTAAGGACACATGGGCCGAGGAAGTGGGCTCTACTCTATTCTTAGATTCGACGAGAGAAGAGGTGCTCTTGGTGTTGTTGCAGTCCCTTCCGTCCTGAGCTTACCGTCAGCCAATTTAAAAGATTGTGGACTGGAATTATCAGCCTATCACGAACCTTGACAGATCCAGTCATCTGATTTCCTGACCCCTTCCATGCTCTCGGCTGCAGTTGTAGGGAGAAACTCATATTCAATCCATCATGGCAACTGGGTTGTTCTACAGCGCTCCTGGGAATGGCCAACCAGGCAGAGTCTATTATTTCACCCGATTCATAGGAGATGCCTTCAGCCTGCATCAGCTCGGTTGCCAAGGATTCAGTACGTTCGAAGAAATCCATGCTTTTTGCAGTGACCCTTGCTCGTTTGTTGTTGTGATCTGGCGCCGGCTGTTAGTGCGTCTCCAGCATCATTCAGTCAGCTACTTAACGTTAAAGGGTGCTGAAGTGAATGAATATGAGACGCTAGAGGTCTTGCAGGGCTTGTTTTATTGTCAGCGAAAGCACATGTAGTGAACCGCCGCCAAACCACCACTCATGAAGGGATAGTAGGGCTCTCTCGACACTCTTACTGGCGAGGTAACGAAGATAAGTGCAAGCAACGTGATGCATACATGAAGAGTGCCTGATCTTGATCCTAGATATTCGTAGTCATTGGTTGGGAGAAAACCCAGTGCGTCATAGACCGAAGGCGAGGAAGGAACCACTTAACACAATTCCTCCAACCTATCCGTGGACACTTAAGACTTTGGATAACTATGCCAGGACCAGAACAATATGTCACCTAGATTGAGCAATAACACTTTTTGGAAGTCATAGTTGTACATAGCTAATATTTTGTTTTGTCTAACTGTGGTGTTTGTTCGTCCCTCCTTTCTTAAGTTCGAGAGAACTTTGTTGAGGTTAGAAAGTTAAAGAGTTCCCCACGCAAGTTAGTGCAAAAAGGGGAGTGTCGCTGTCGTGGCCATCTATATAGAATCCAAGTTTAGAAAGGGTATCGTGAGAGGAGAATGTACAATGCAGGCTGAAATGCCGCACATACCGGCGTCCAGCTTGACCGACGTCTATGGCAAGAAGGTGACTGTCGAGAAAAGTCCAAAGGGAAGAAGATACAGAAAGATGCCTTCACTTCCTGCCTCGACATACTATTTCACAGTCTTTTGTTCCACTGTCGACAATGGGGGGGAGACTGCCGGTTCCAGTTTAGATTGCGCTCTGTGGTCGACACGCGAGTCTGGATCGAATAGATGTGGTTCTGCTTTTCCTTTCCGAAGGCCGGGTAGATTCCCATTTCCGGCCAGTGACTGTCGTGCTTTCACTTCGTCCAGCTCGGCCTTTACTGCCTTGAGCTCGGTCTGTAAATCTTCTAACTTGTCTTCCAGACCACCTCTTTGGTTCCGGGCCTTCCTCCTCTGCCTCCACTGCTCAAATACAATAACCCCAATACCAACCGTGAATATGAATGTCTCCGCAGCGAAGTTCGCACCAGTCTCGATGGCCTTTGCTTCCGACAGCGGTCGAATCCGTGGAGGCTTGTGAGCTGCTTCTGCCTTTTTCCTGATTGCTTCCTTCTCTTTTTCTGACATGGCTTCTTCGGCTTTCATCCGTGCTTCTGTCTTCACTGTCGGTATTTGAGCCTTCTTTCGCGCCGCCTCTGCTGCCGCTACCTCCTTCGCAATTTGTCGGTCGATGACGGCGGGATCCTGAAGTAAGCCTAGTCGCATCCGCATATCGATCCGGTGAAGACTCTGGGCGAAGCGTACACATAGCTTTCGGAATCGTTCGTGCTCGTGAGCATTTCGCTTAATCGCATTCTACAGAGGCAGGGTTAGATTACTTTCGGCATCCTGAGAGGTAGTATCGTACAGCCATCGGCTTCGCCAACGTCCTCACGAAGAGTGAGGTAATCTTAAGGGTAAGGGACATCGTGAACCGGTAAAGACGGAAGTGTCGGAAGTGTCGGAAGTGTTGGGGATGGCAGAATTAGGCATTTAGTGGCGGTTGACCATGCACCGCAATTCTAATCAATTGTAGGTCATTATGCTTGATATAGAAAGTATTTTGTAACAAACTGCTACTGCGATGTGAGCAATTCACGAAATGTGACATCGATTGAGGTTGCCTTTGGAAGAGGGAACAATGTCGGTGCTCCGGGCTGACTTAGCAACGCTATCCGAAGATGGTAACATCATAATAGTGCAGCATTTTGCTTCACACTAAACTGACCCGCTTGGGTATACTTACATGTTCAGTCTGCGCTGAACACCGAGGTATTCGGAGCTTCGCCGTCAGCACCTAATTTAATCACGCAGTCTGCCGAGCTGGCAAGGCGACTAGCTGACTCGGTCCTAGCGCCGAAATCCCCTGGACAACTTACGCGAGTTGCAATGTTTGTTTAGACTCGACATCAACCACCAACCCATCCCGACATTCAACCACCACCCAATGTCTGCCTCCTCAGTCCACGCCGAACCACCACCTGAGGTGGTCTGCGACCCGGAAGGCTTACAGTATGAGACCGGACCGCAGCTAGGTAAAGGTGGCTTCGCCATCTGTCATCGGGCGAAGTTGCTGGGCCATGAGCATCTTGGGAGCAACACAGTCGCTTTGAAGATTGTCAAATCTAAGATGGAGCCTCCCAAACTGGCACAAAAGGTTCACCACCCTCTTCCGATACCCTTCTACATGATTGCTCACCCTGTGTAGTTTGTGACCGAGCTGCAGATCCATTCCAAGTTATCCCATACAAACATCGTCGAATTCTACCGCGCATTCTCTTTCCAAACCAGCACCTACGTCGTCCTGGAGCTCTGCGAGAACGGCTCCCTTGCCGATGCTATCAAGAAGCGTAAATATTTTACCATGCCGGAGATTCGACGGTTTATGGTCCAGACGTGTGGAGCGATAAAGTACTTGCATCAGCGGAACATCGTACACAGAGACCTGAAGACGGGGAATCTGTTCCTAGACAAAGACATGAACGTTAAGGTCGGAGATTTTGGCCTGGCGGCCCTACTTGTATCGCAGAACGATTTCGGTGCTATTCGTCGAACCACTATGTGTGGGACCCCAAACTACCTGGCGCCAGAGGTGCTGGAAAAAACTGGTAAGGGTCACGATGAGAAGGTCGATCTGTGGGCTATCGGGATCATGATGTAAGCATATACTTTCTGTATTGAGACTGAGAGTACTGACACCAAATAGGTACACCCTGGCTGTTGGCAGAGCACCTTTCCACGCGGCGAAACGAGAGGACATTTACCGGAAGCTGAAGGCACGAGAGTATTCTTGGCCCGATCTTGCCAAATTCCAGAATGAGATCACAGACGACCTCCGCGACATTGTCTCATGTCTCCTTGTTCCCGAAGATGACCGCCCGACCCCAGATCAAATCGTTAGCCATACCTTCTTTAAATTAGGGCACATCCCCTTGAAGCTCGATTCCTCGTGCACCTCTCGAGTCCCCAAATGGCCCAAGATACGCCCACCCTCGGCTTCAACGATAAGGCGTGGATATACTGATGAGTGGTGGACGTTGTGCAAAGACTCCGCTGTCGGCGAGTTTGAGGTTGGAAAGAGTTTTGGGGCATATGGGGGCAGGAGGAACAAAACAGTGGCTAGAGATTGCCAGAAGGAAATCGAATCAGGAAAACAACCCAACATTCCATTTGCCAAGGATACAGTCTACTTGCCCTTCCCCGAACGTACCCACTGGCCATTTCAAGCTGCTGGCGGCCTGAGCGAAATTCCAGAGGAGAAGGAGTCCTCGTCAGAAGGGCAAGCTCTGATTGAAACCACGGGAAATGACCGTGCAAAGGGTCGTCAAGCTCGAAATGTGAGAAAGGAAGCCATGGCTCCACCCCTCAAGGAGAACAAAGAACCAGGACAGGAACCAGAGACAGTGAAGAGAGTTGTGGATAAACAGCCGACCCGCATGAGGTCTGTCCGGAAGATTTCGAATCCTGATCGTGTCACAGCTGCCACTGCGGCACCGGTACCTTTGCGTGTACCTAGGCATACCCGGACCGCTCAGCGTACCAGGTCAACGAGGGACATCACGAATGAGAAAGAGGAACCTTTGCCAGAGTTGCAGCCCGTACGCACAGTGAAAACTGCTTCCAAGTTGGTTGAAAAGGTAGAGTCATTCTCAGCAAAAAAGTCCGTCTCTACCAATTCTTCGCCTCCGCTTCGAGCCATGGGCTTAGAACTCCCATCAACAGACCCGGCTTCAGTGCTAGCACAGCTCTATACTTTCAGAGATAATATAGTACGCGCACTCCAGAAGAAGCCGTCAAACTCCGGCCGGGGCAGGTCGTCGCAACTTCCATTCGTATCTAAATGGGTCGATTACTCTCGAAAACATGGTGTAGGTTACGTTCTTGATGACGGATGCGTCGGCTGCATTGCTTCGGCTACCGGTAAGCACCCGGTTACCACAGCCTTCGCTCCGGATGGAGGTGCATACCTCAGGAAACTCGCCAAAGATCCGAAATACGCGGGGCGGATTCCGATGCAATACTACGCGGTTCCTGAGGAAGGCATGGGGTTGTCGCGGATTGAGGTCCTTGATAGGGATCGTGTGGAGGGCATGCAGTCAATATGGAACAAGTTTGGAAAATACATGTGTGTGCAGCTGGGCATGGAGTTGCGTCCCCAGAAGAAAGAGTCTGCGCCGGCCAACTTTGTGAAGTTTTACCAGCGCCTGGGAAATGTTGGTATATGGGGTTTCGCCGACGGCTCATTCCAGGTAAGCAAGATTCCGACAGGTGACAGAGGAATTGACTAACAAAAACTTCTCAGTTCAATTTTCCAGACCATACCAAACTGGTATGCTCCTTTGATGCTGGGTATTGCAAGTTCATCTGCTTGTCCAGGGAGGCCATGACGCTACTTCGAGAGGCAGGCGACGTTCCGTTCAAATATATTAAGGATCGCGAGATCCTTCACGGTTCCCTTCAGCAACTCCTCTACGGCTCTGCGGACAAGGCAGATACTTATAAGGAAATCACCGAGGGTAATTTATTGCGACCGAAGCTTGAATTGATTCGAACAATTCTGGACGGATGGATTCAAGGTGGGGGCATTGGGTGTCTTTCTAAGCCCGGCTCCTACAAATGGGAAGGGCCTCAACTGGAAGACAATAAGAAGCACGACTGGGTCAGCGTTGGGCGATTCGGTGGTGATTTGTTTGGATAATGGATTTTGTCGGCTGGATTGGGGAGCGACGGCGTTTTGGGTATGAGTGATATTCGCATCTTGGCATCATCATGGCGTCTCTGTGTTTGAAGCTCTGAGCGTCGGCGTTCTGCTTTGAATTGTCTTGTTCATGAAGCCAGGAGCCCTTGTTCATGATGTTATGCACATTTCTATTTTGGTCCGGTCATGACGGCATCGAGAAGCAGAAGAATTAACAATAAAGATTGACAAGATGCGGCTGCCTGAATGTAAGAGAGTGTAACAAGCACGGTAACGTTAGCAACACTTGCGAGGACTCTGAGAGAACTTGTTCTTGAAACGCGAATTGCCAAGGATCAGCTTGCGTAAAGTGGCTGTGTCAGTGAAGTGGCTTGTCCTTCCGAGCCTCCGTGACGAACGTCAGGAATCTGAGGCGCTCCAACAAACTAGCCCACTTACTTCACACACTGCGCACCTCATCGAGAGCCTTTGTCGCATACAGACACATCGTCCTCGGCCTCCTCGACCTCCCTGATTCCAGAACAGCTGCATCCTTACATCTAGCCCTCTGTTCCGCGAATTAGCCTTGAACAGGCCCCACGGAATTTGAGCGCGCTTTCGGGCACCAACCATGGTAGGGTCACCGCCAAATTGTGTTTTGACGAAGTTGCAGATTCTGATATCTTGTCTTCTGTGTAGGCGCAGACAAAGCGTGCGGGGCGCAAGAAAGATGCCGGCGGCGCCAAACAGGCTTCTGGCGGGGGGCAGAAGAAGGCCCAGTTCGCAAAGAAGGCAGTCTTCGAAACCACAAGGAAGAAGGAGGTCGGCGTATCAGATCTCACGCTGATCAGCAAGATCTCGAATGAGGCCATCAACGACAATCTGAAGAAGAGATTCGAGAATGCCGAGATATATGTACGCAATCTCCAGCCCCACCTAGGACAGGTCGTGAGACATTTTGCACGAGTTTACTGACTGAGTTGCAGACTTATATCGGACACGTACTGGTGTCCGTCAACCCATTCCGGGATCGTACGTTATGAGCACCCCTCATACTGCATCATTGCTTATTCTGAATAGTGGGCATCTACACGGATCAAGTGCTGGATAGCTACAGAGGCAAGAACAGATTGGAGGTTTGACTCTGGAAGGCCATCTTCAATTTAACCACTAATACGCTCAGGTCCCTCCGCATGTCTTCGCCATCGCTGAATCCTCTTACTACAACATGAACGCGTACAAAGAGAACCAGTGCATTATTATATCCGGTGAATCAGGAGCTGGAAAGACGGAAGCTGCGAAGCGAATAATGCAGTACATTGCAAATGTCTCTGGTGGAAGTAATTCCTCTATTCAGGAGATAAAGGATATGGTGCTGGCCACTAATCCATTGCTTGAATCGTTTGGAAATGCGAAGACTTTGAGGAATAATAACTCCTCAAGGTTTGGGAAATACCTTGAAATTCAATTCAATGCTCAAGGAGAGCCCGTGGGAGCTAACATCAACAACTACCTTTTGGAAAAGTCAAGAGTGGTCGGCCAGATCACGAACGAGCGAAATTTTCACATTTTCTATCAGTTTGCGAAGGCAGCATCATCGAATTACAGGGGTATGTTGAATCTTGGCTTAAAAGACTCTTAAGATGCTAATTTAGACAGAAACGTTTGGTGTACAACAACCCCAATCTTACGTTTACACGAGCCGATCGAAATGTTACGATGTTGATGGAATAGATGATCACGCGGAATTCAAGGATACGCTGAATGCCATGAAGATTATTGGATTGTCTCAAGGCGAGCAAGACAACATCTTCCGCATGCTAGCTGCAATTTTGTGGCTGGGCAATGTATCCTTCCAAGAAGATGATTCGGGAAACGCCATGATTGCCGACCAATCAGTGATCGACTTCGTGGCGTATCTTTTGGAAGTTGATTCCGCACATGTTCACAAAGCTCTTACTCTGCGAGTAGTAGAAACGAGCCGAGGTGGACGCAGGGGTTCTGTATACGACGTCCCACTCAATCCTGCCCAAGCGACCTCAGTCCGAGATGCGTTGTCTAAGGCGATCTACTTCAACTTGTTCGATTGGATTGTTGAAAGAGTTAACGTGTCCCTGAAAGCTCGAGGCGCAATGGCACATTCAATTGGAATCCTGGATATTTACGGATTCGAAATTTTCGAGAGAAATAGCTTCGAGCAACTGTGTATCAACTATGTCAACGAGAAGCTTCAGCAAATCTTCATCCAGCTGACGCTGAGAACTGAGCAAGAAGAGTATGCGAGAGAGCAGATTAAGTGGACGCCTATCAAATACTTCGACAACAAAGTGGTTTGCGACCTGATCGAGGAAAAACGTCCGCCTGGTGTTTTCGCTGCGTTGAACGACGCTTGTGCTACGGCGCATGCGGACCCTACCGCTGCAGATCAGACGTTTGTTCAAAGATTGAATGCGCTTTCGTCCAACCCCAATTTCCAACCTCGGCAGGGACAGTTCGTCATTAAGCACTATGCTGGCGATGTGTCATACGCTGTGGACGGCATGACGGACAAAAATAAGGACCAATTACTAAAAGATCTCCTTAATCTTCTCAGCCAAAGCTCCAACAGTTTTGTTCATGTTCTGTTCCCCAACCAGGTCGACCAAGATAACAGGAGGAGACCTCCGACGGCTGGTGACAAAATCAAAGCATCCGCAAATGACCTCGTTGCAACTCTCATGAAGGCGCAGCCATCATACATTCGAACCATCAAACCGAACGAAAACAAGTCGCCCACGGAGTACAACTCGCCGAACGTCCTCCACCAGGTCAAGTATCTCGGTCTGCAAGAAAACGTCCGTATTCGACGTGCTGGTTTCGCATCGCGTCAGACATTTGAAAAATTCGTGGAGCGCTTCTTCCTTCTTTCCCCTAAGACCTCATATGCTGGTGAATACACTTGGTCGGGGGATTATCAAAGTGGCGCGAAGCAGATCTTGAGGGATACCAACATCCCTACCGAAGAATTCCAAATGGGAGTAACAAAGGTCTTTATCAAAACTCCAGAGACGTTATTTGCGCTCGAGACGATGCGTGACCGTTACTGGCATAACATGGCTATCCGAATCCAGCGTGCATGGAGGAACTACCTGCGGTATCGGACTGAATGCGCTATTCGTATACAACGTTTCTGGAGACGAGTTAACGGTGGCCTAGAATTTATCCAAGTTCGTGATCAAGGTCACAAGGTCCTTCAGGGTCGCAAAGAAAGAAGAAGGTTCAGTTTGATTGGCTCACGCAGATTCATGGGCGACTATCTTGGGATCGGAAACAGGGGTGGACCGGGAGAAGTCATCGCAACCGCTGTGAACATATCCAGCAACGAGGAAGTCCCCTTTTCGTGCAGGGCTGAGCTCTTGGTTTCCAAGCTTGGTCGTTCGAGTAAGCCTGAGCCTAGGATGCTGATTCTCACGAAGAGGAATGTGTACCTGGTAAAGCAAGTCATGGTGAACAGGCAAATTCAGATCCAGGCTGAGCGAACGATACCAGTTGGGGCGATCAAATTTGTCGGAACCTCGACCTTAAAGGATGATTGGTTCTCCATCAGCGTTGGGTCACCACAAGAGCCTGATCCCCTCGTTAACTGCGTTTTCAAGACAGAGTTCTTCACTCACCTTACAATTGTTTTAAGGGGATCATTAAATCTGAGAATTGGAGACACGTAAGTTCTGGTAGTATATCTACACTCAGTCAGGACTGACGCCACACAGCATCGAATTCAACAAGAAACCTGGTAAACCTGCACAAATCAAGGCCGTCAAAGACCCGTCAATCACAAGGGATGATATGTACAAGAGCGGGACCATACATACCGGTCCAGGGGAGCCCCCAAATTCTGTTTCTAGGCCCACGCCCAAAGGGAAGCAAATCGCAGCCAAACCAATCACAAAAGGCAAGCTGTTGCGTCCTGGAGGACCTGGTGGGGCTCCTTCGAAGCTTTCCCATCGCCCTGCTCAACCTAGGCAAACGACACCTGCGGCATCCCAACCAAGGCCTGTACCTCAACCGGTTGCTGCGTTATCGAACGGTACAAGTCACGGACGCAATCAATCGTCGTCATCGACCCGTGCGCCACCTCCACCTCCTCCTACAGCACCTCCCGCACCCAAAGAACCAACCTATCGCGCTCTTTACGATTTTCTAGGTCAATCGGCTGGTGAGCTTAGTATCCAGCAGGGTGAGGTGATATTGGTCACACAAAAAGAGAGCAACGGTTCGTATCTCTGCACAACATACTGATGCAGCATAATATCTAATAATGTCTCAGGGTGGTGGCTAGCAAGCAAATTAGATAAATCAGCGTCTGGTTGGGCGCCGTCCGCATACCTAGAAGAGGTGGTCAACAAACCTGCCCCTCCTCCAGCGCCGCCCGCACCCCCGGCACGCCCCGCTGCTAACGGAGGGCTTCGCGCCAAGCCGACGCCCCCTGCTCCGCCTGCAAAACGCCCAGCTGCAAAGAAACCCCCGGCGGCCGCTGCAGCGCGGGACAGCGGTTACTCCGGAAGCGGAGCGAGTAGCTTGGATCCCGGAGCTAGAGACAGCAGCGGAAGCATCGCAGGAGGTCTAGCAGAAGCACTAAGGCAACGACAAGCCGCAATGCAAGGTCGACGTCCCGCCCGTGAGGACGAATGGTAAGTGAGGATGAGACGTCAAGATGATGGAGGCCAATGGGACATGCCGCCGCCTTATTCTCTTGTGCCTCCTCATTTGTATGGCCGTTTGAGGGGTACGTTCAGGGCTTTCTAGCGAGGCTGCGCCCTGATTAAAAGTTGATCACGCTGGCGGTTGTTCATGTTTCTTCGTTAGACGCTTACGGAGGGTTAGTTAGAGGTCTCTGAGAGTCATCACCGTAACCGACTTTCGGCGGCCTCGGGAAACGGGATCGATATCGCGATTATGGAGGGTCGCGGTTATGGTTTCTGGTGGAAGCGGACGGCGCATCGGAGCAATAGAGGGTCGAATTCTGCAATACAACTTGTTGATGCCCAGAATTACTCAATCGATATCATTCACAGGTGATCGTCGAACTATGGGCATCTCTGAGATATGAGATATGGAGCCTCGACCGCTGTTCAGTGTTTGATCGTACATTGGGAAGGGTCGTGTAGTCTTCCCCTCCGTTCGATATATATTGGTAATCAAGAGGCGCTTGGCGGGCCGTCTACCAGTCACGTTGATGGGTCTTCCGCCCAGTCGTCTACGGAGAGTAGGCCCGAGGAAGCCGGGGCTGAGCCCACTTTCCCGCGCCTCCGACACCAACTCTGCCAACATGACCCTCTTACAAAAATTTATCCGGCCATCAGATCGTTGCAGACGCCCACTGGACCGCCCAACATGCATCACGGAATGCCTTCTCTTGCCATCCAGACTAGCTTCGGACCATGTATGCCCGGGGCGCAGTTCAGGACCGCTATCACCGCCTGACATTCCCTCTCAGCCGTCGAATCAGAGCAATGGCCTCCTACCGTGGCGGTGGGCAGATGCGCGACCACGCTTGGACGGCTTGCCTCAATCTGCATCCCATCAATGCATTTTGTCGCCTTTGGGCCAATGTCCTCCATGTGGCCTTCTCAGCGGTAGGTGAAGCGAAGGGGGAAAGGGTCAATTTCTCTCGTAGGACCCCAGCGTTGTTGCAGCAGTTGAGGTTCGCCACACCTCGAGCCCTGCACACATAGATCTACTAGATTGGGTGAATCAGAGGGCGGCTCTCTGGCAGATCGAGAGGCCCGCGTATACTTCGGTACCTTCCCGTTCCACCGACCAATAGCACCTAGACAGCCATCCTGAGACGTCCCTGCGAGCCGTCACTAGGTACAAGGCTTGTTCCCAATACATCCGGATATTCGATCTCTTCTGGCTCCACGCTCCTAATCGCCATGCGTGGTTTGATAGTCTCGTTGAAATGTCCGGGTACTAAAAGATGACAATATACTTGAATAGCTCATCCAGCCTCTGAGTTCAGTATCTTTTCCTTTTCACATTCTCGACTGTACGATTTTCTGGCTGAGAGGAACGCACTGCTGCGTGGCGAAGACGCGGATCTCGTCCAGACACTCCGACTGCTGAAATTTAATCGATTCTGATAGATCATGGGCGATATCATCCTTGGCAACCCTAGTCCGATAGAGGAGGGCGAGATCAAACAGATCGATATAAAAGAGGCAGCCATCTCAGTGCAGCCTGTTGTCACCCCTACTACCATCACGCCTGCCCGCACGCCAGAAGAGAAACCATTTGACGATATCGACGACATGGCCGGGAAGAAGATCTTCACACTTGAGAGGCCGGATGACAGGGCTCGCGAGTTGGCCGCCAAGTTAACGTTGGAGGAACAGGTACGCCTCACTTTGTTGTTCAATAAGCTTACCCCACCATCCATAGATACGAGCTCTGGGAAAATCCCTAAATTCGAGCATACAATGCCTTTGTAAGAACATGTTATCTGAACCAGCTTTGTATTCTCGCCTTCCGAATATTTCCTTCAACGAAAGTTCTGTCAAAGTTGTCTTTTTATCCGATGCTGGCACCAAGATGAAACCGTATACCTCTCAATCATGTTCGATTTCCTCTTTTTTTTTCAAATCAACAAAAAGGGCCTCTTTCTTCTCCCATTCTAGATATACACATAACTATTTTCACAAACATGTGCAAATACATCATTAGGATATTGTAGATGGGTAAACTGACTTGCACAGATATCCCTACTCGCGGGAGCAGACTTCTGGCGGACAATGCCCATTCCGGATAAGGGTATCCCATCAATCAAGACTACGGATGGGCCAAATGGTGCTCGAGGGGAATTCTTCACAAATGGCACACCTGTAAGTCCAAGGTCTTGGCACGTTTATGTGCATGCGGAGTTAATGTTATTCAGGCTGCACTGTTTCCTTGTGGTATCTCAATGGCTTCAACATGGAACTTGGACCTAATTGAGGAAATTGGGCGACATCTTGGTGATGAGACGAAAGCTCGTGGCGCCAATGTTCTCCTCGCTCCTACTGTCTGCATGCATCGCTCCCCTCTCGGTGGACGAAACTTCGAATCGTATTCTGAAGACCCATTCCTTACTGGAAAGTTGGCTGCTTCTTATATCCGTGGGCTCCAGAGCAAAGGCATTGCCGCAACGATCAAGCACTTCCTCGGAAACGAGCAGGAGACTGAGCGCCAGGCCTACGATGCGATTATTGCTGAGCGACCACTCAGGGAAATCTACCTCAAGCCTTTCGAAATTGCGGTTCGTGATGCTTCGCCATGGGCTCTTATGTCCTCATACAACATGGTAAATGGTGTCCACGCTGATGAGTATGAGCACTCACTCAAAGAAATTTTACGAGGCGAGTGGGGCTGGGATGGGTAAGTTTCACGCTGAAGTTCTTTAAATAGGGGGAGAGTCCCCCCTAAACCTGGCAAATCCCGGCCTTGAGTGCTTTGCTGACTTTTGCAGAGCTGTCATTTCTGACTGGACTGGGACTTATGCCACTGGTCCTTCAATCCGAGCAGGCTGTGACATCGAAATGCCCGGACCCTCCAAATGGCGAAAGCTTGATCAAGTTCTGGAATCTCTTGAAAAAGGAGAGATTGTGCGTGACGACATCGAGCGAGCAGCCGGCAATGTTTTGTACCTCGTTGACCGCACGAAAGGCTTGAATGGGCCTCCAGAGCCGCCGGAGCGCTCCAACAACAACTCCGAAACTAGCAACCTAATTCTCCAGGCCGGAATTGAAGGGCTTACGCTACTAAAGAACGAGAACAACGTCCTGCCGATTCGTGACGTGAAGAAAATTGCATTGATTGGGCCGAATGTTAAACGAGCGATTGCTGGAGGTGGAGGAAGTGCTGGACTTAACCCGTACTACACCACCACGCCATGGGATGGCATTCGTTCTCGATTTGATGGAGAAATCACCTTCGCTCAGGGATGCGATAGCGCAAAGTGGTTACCGCTTGCTTCTCCTTACTGCACAGCACCGGATGGTCAGCAAGGCGTGCGGTTAGAGTACTACTGTGGAGATAGGTTCAAAGGCGAGCCAGCTGTGGTTCAGCACAAAGTTGGCACAGATCTCTGGCTATGGGACTCCGCACCAAAAGAAGTGCTTCCGGATTTTTCATTCAAGGTCAAGAGCACCATTACCCCGAAGTCGAGTGGGAACCACATGTTCAGCTTCGCATCCGTTGGACCTGGCAGACTTTTCTTAAACGGAGAGCTCTTCATTGACATATGGGACTGGACTGAAGAGGGCGAGGCTATGTTCTCCGCTTCCGAGGATGTTCTGAAGTCGATCTACCTTGAGGAGGGAAAGCCTGTGGAACTTCTGGTTGAGAGCACCAGTGAAGTCCGGCCGGCATCGAAAGTCTCAGTTCTCGGCCGTCGGTATGACTACGGTGGCTGCCGGATTGGTTATCAAGAAGAAGACCAGGTTGATAGGCTGCAAGAAGCTGCCAACGCAGCAAGGGAGGCTGACGTTGCTGTTCTGGTAGTGGGTCTCGATGCGGAGTGGGAGTCAGAAGGGTACGACAGGCAAACTATGGACCTGCCTAAAAATGGTTCCCAAGACCGCCTAATCGAAACCGTACTTGCTGCCAATTCTCGCACCGTGGTTGTTAACCAGTCTGGTACACCGGTCACCATGCCCTGGGTAGATCAAGCGCCTGCCATTCTGCAAGCGTGGTACCAAGGCCAAGAAGCCGGCAACGCTCTGGCGGACGTACTCTTTGGCAACCAGAGTCCTAGTGGGAAACTCCCCACAACCTTTCCGAAGAGACTTGAAGATAACCCGGCATACCACAACTGGCCGGGCGAGAACCTGAAGACGGTGTACGGAGAAGGAATCTACGTCGGTTATCGACACTATGAGCGCTCCAAGATTGCACCTCTCTTCCCTTTCGGGCATGGCCTCACCTACACAACTTTCCAATATGGCAGCCCAACAATCACTAGCACCGTCCTCACAGAGTCATCGGACATTACGATCACAGTGCCAGTTACAAATACAGGTTCAGTCACTGCCCACGAGATCGTGCAAGCTTATGTTAAGGACATCAAGTCAACGCTTCCACGACCTAAGAAAGAGTTGCAGGCATTTGGGAAGGTGTTCCTACAACCTGGAGAGACTAAGGCGGTAGATTTGAAGTTGAATAAGTACTCTGTAGGGTACTATGATACGAGCCTGGGGCAAACAGGGGCCTGGATTGCAGAGGAGGGTGTTTTCGACGTGCTGATCGGTTCTTCGAGCGCGGATATCAGGTATACCATCAAACCTATGTGCAAAACAGCAGAAACTAATAATGGTGCAGGTCGAAAGTCAGTTTTGAGGTTAAGGAGTCTTTCCAGTGGATCTTCTAAGCATGCACGCTCTATAAAGTGAGACATACAGGACCGCAGCCGTTTCCAGTATCTGAATCTCGGGATTTCTTTGGTTGCGGGCGTGCGGAGTCCAGGAGTTTCCGAGTATGAAAGGTTGTCGTAATCCGCTCCCTGGGCTTAGAGTGCATGTTTGTCTGCCTCGGCAGCATGCCGGCAGGGTAATTTTTCGTAGCAAGGATCACATACAATCCAATCCAATATTTGAAGTTTATGTGTTTTGACTGCGTGATGCCAAGATGTTGCAACGAACGGAACCTTGAAATGGGTGAAATACAGTGCCAAACACTGTTCCCATGGCGTCAGGTGAGTATTGCGATTGTGAGGTGAAGTGGGCCCTCGAGTATTGAGGTTAGGCTTCGGTTGCGATAGCGGGTGGGATGTCTGTCCGCTTTTCCGTACTCGCCTCATGCGCCAGGATTTGGGGTGATATGAGATATGAGGTGAGATATAGCAGTTTGGTCGGTTTGTTAGACTTGGGAGATCGGGAAAGCGGTTGCAACCCTAATCGAAGCGAGCCAAAAATGAAAGAGTAGAATACCGAAATCTGGTCTCATGCGATCAAGTCCACATAGACTGAATTGAAATGGCGTGTTGGCATATACCATCTAGGGCCAAAGGGATACCGCAAACTTGTTGCTAGATTTATCGTCAGATCTCATAGGATTCTTCTGCAGTTGTTCTACGACACGGGGCATCCATTCTGTGTATCCAGGTATCGTCATGCAATCAAAAGAGAGGTGAGATGAAAGGCAAAGGCCAAACGAAAGCTACCAACGTCCGATTTAACGTGCCAGGACGACAAGCACGTAACTAATACAGAAGCACGGGACGTACGAGTACGTCAGCAAGTGAGATTTCGATGCTCTTCAAGGGTAAAGATGCGCTTCACACGATCACATCAGAACCCCTGCATGAAGCACAGGTCGCGGGGAGCGGAACAACAATCGCCGGCCGAAGTTTACCCGTTTTCGTGGACAGAGCAGCTGCCCCAACTTTCACTCCATCATCACTCAGTGATTCACTACGCGCACGAAACGAAGAGTGCAACGGCCGCATCCCTCGCGACGTTGCATACACACTTGCGTAAATTCCTCCTTCCCTGTTGCTCTTCCGCAACGCCACTGACGGTGCCAGCTCCACAGCTGGCCCTGTCCCTCCTAATCCGACAAGAGCGGCAGCTGCTGTTAACCCCAGGATCCACATCGTCCACCTCACACCCTCCCATCGCTCCCAGCACAGCTCTACATGAGCTAGCTCGAGCTCCGGGACCACTCTACACATCATAACGCGTTTACCTTTCGGTTGTCGCAGCTATCCTTACGGCCGACGAATCGCTTTAAAGCCGAGATGAATCCAGCGCATCGCGACGGGTGGCCGCCGCAGGCATCGGTTTCTGGATCGGGCCAGCAACAAACGGAATCAGGCCAGGGACAAGCGCCGCGACCTCTCGGCGCGTTCGGGTATGAACTTTTCCTTCACTCTTCTCTTCCTGCTCGCAGCATAGTCACCATGGACCACGCTGCTACCAAGCTTGTACACACTCCACCGATCGACTGGTTACAGGCTGACGGTAGATATGATCACAGGTCGAGCAATGTTGCCCAGCAACAAGTTTCACATGCATCGCCAGCGCAAGGCACAGGCCCTGTTCTCCCACCACCATCTGGTATGTAGAAGCGTGACAGACTCCGGTGTTTTAAAGCTAATTTCTCTCTTATAGGAGCACCATTCTACTCTTCAAATTCAGGCCCGTCTGCCCATAATCAAAATCTCCCAGCTCTCGCTGGTCTCACGGGACCCCCTCCCCACTCGTCCCCGCATCAATCCACGCAAAGACCACCTTCTTCAGAGTCAGGACCCAACGCACCAAGTCTTCAAGGAAATCCACAAGGACCTCCGTACTCCCTACCGGGCATCTCGCAGACGCTACAACAGCAACCACCAATGCAAGCCTCTAATCAAATAAACCTTGATAGAGAGCGAGAGCTTCGTGAACGGGAAACAAGAGAAAGAGAGATGTTGGAATCGCATGCTGCACAACAAGAGGAGATGGTGAAGAGGGAAGCAGAACAGCGAGATAGGGAGTTGCGTGAACGGCAACAGCACGAACAGGCAGCTCACGAGAACCATTCAGGCCCCATCCAGATTCACCAGCCTGTAGCAGTAGTCCCTTCTACGAGGACGATTCATGGCCCTAATGGTCTTCTTGGACAAGCCGGGCCGATGGGTGGTCCAAACATCAACGCGGGACCGGCGAGCGGGCCAAATGCGCCAGCCGGCATGTTCGGTAATCCCCCAGTCCCGCAAGGCGATACCACGCCTAGGATGCAACATGCTGTTCAGCAACCACCGCAACCATCGATGCTAATGCCTTTTGGCGGACCTCAAGGCCCTATGGGAATGGGTCAAGGGCAACAGCCAATTCTTAATGTAAGTGTTGATGATCACCATCATAGCTCGTCGATACTAATTCCTTTCATTAGGATGCGCTAAGCTATCTGGACCAGGTTAAAGTTCAGTTCGCTGATCACCCCGATGTGTACAATCGATTCTTAGACATCATGAAAGATTTCAAGAGCAGCGCAATTGATACTCCCGGTGTCATCGAGAGAGTCTCAATGCTCTTCACCGGAAACCCGAATTTGATCCAGGGCTTCAATACATTCTTACCTCCCGGATACAAGATCGAATGCGGTACGGGCGGAGATCCAAATGCTATTCGAGTTACAACACCCATGGGCTCAAGTATCTCCACCATGCCCGTTCCAAGGCCATTCTCACCTCCTCGAAGTACGGCAGTCAATGGGAATGCTGCGCCTTTGAACGAAAGTCCTTACTATGAGCCAGCTCAAAATCGGCACTGGCAACAGCAAACGAGGAATCAGCCTCCCGAAGCCCAGGAAGCAATGTTCTCCCCTAATAGTCGTGGCCTTGGTCAGCCACTGTTTGGACCGCCAGCCCAGGTCCCTGTCTCTCCGGAGCTCTCAAATCGCCCACATCCGGATTCGGCTTCTTCTGCCGCTGTCCTAGCTCATCAGCAAGAACAGAGGGGTGTCTCGCAGCTTCAAAATGCAGTGTCTGCAGCTACTGGGCGGTCTGTACTCTCTCCTAGTGGTGATAATTCGACGCCTCTTCCAGGTCAGGCTATAAATGGAGCAAGCCAGGTCGCTCAAGTAGGTGGTATGGGCGCTGAGAAACGCGGACCGGTTGAATTCAATCATGCCATTAGTTATGTGAACAAGATCAAGGTGAGTTCACATATACTGAGACTTTTACTTGACGCCTCGCTTACCTTTACATGTTAGAATCGGTTTTCATCTCAGCCTGATATTTATAAGCAGTTCTTGGAGATCTTGCAGACATATCAGCGAGAGTCCAAACCTATCCAGGATGTCTATGCTCAGGTCACCAGCTTGTTTAACTCTGCTCCTGATCTCTTGGAGGACTTCAAGCAATTTCTCCCTGAGTCAGCTGCCCAGCATAGAGCTCAGCAACAAGCTGCAAGGCATTCTACAGAGGATGCTGTGATGTTGAACAGCGTGCGTGAGCCGGCATACAATCAAGCACCGAACCACCAGCAGACTCCACGGGCAGACGCCTCCCGACTACCCCCAATGGGCAACTTTGCGCCTACTCCGACCGCAAATCGTGACAACAAGCGAAAGCGTGGTGAAAGGCAAAGTGCCGTTGCTGCAACAGCTGCCATGCCAACACCTATGACGCAAGACGTTTCCAACTCCAGTATGAGAAGTACTTACGGCCAGGGCAATATTAATAAGGTACGTAACTTGAATTTTCTTTTGCCTCACTTGCCGTTGTTCATATTAGTATTGCTTGTTATGAAGCACATTCGAGGTCGTGCACAGACCTTCTTTGACATTCACCTTCACTTGTACTCTTCACTCTCTATTCCATCCCTGTTCCGCCACCTTCAACTTTCTTCCACGCTCCGATTTGCATTTTCGACTCAGTACTTTCCTCTCGTTTCCCTTCCAACATTGTCTCTGTCCTCATCTACCTTCGCCATGGCTCTACACAGGAGCACCCGCCTTGCGGCATCCTCGTCCCCTTGTCCCTCTTCTCTGCTTTCCTTAAACCCTAGCACTTCACAATCTTCACGCAAAATATCTGCCCTTTGTTCCACGTCTCCTCCCAGCTCAACGCCAGCTCTCCACTCGTCAGACGGGGAAGACCCGGCCCAGCTGAAGAGAAAGGATCAGAATAACCGTGCTAACTCACCCAAGCGCGCAAAAACTGGCCATGCTTCTAGGCAGCCCTTAGTGCCGGAAGGTCCCCCAGTGTCACCAACTCTTACCCCAGCCTTACCAGGACCTCTTCCACCAACGACTACGACCACGCCAAACCAAGACGAGCTTGCTTTCTTCGACCGCGTCAAGAAGTACATTGGAAACAAGAGCACCATGAATGAGTTTCTCAAGCTGTGCAATTTATTCTCGCAAGATCTGATCGATAGACAGTTGTTAGTCTATCGTGCGCAGTCGTATATTGGAGGCAATCTAGAATTGTACACTTGGTTCAAGAAGTTCCTGGGTGATGGCGAGGAACAATCCTGTCACATTCGGCCCAAGACTGTGAATTCACGTGTTTCACTGTCCAACTGTCGGAGCCTTGGCCCGAGCTACCGTTTGCTACCAAAGCGCGTAAGTACCCTCTTTCGTCTCCCATAACCTAGAACCATGCCTTACAGAGAAAAACAGGAACGAGAGCGTCAATGTAGTGGACGCGACGAACTCTGTCGCTCTGTCTTGAATGATGAGTGGGCCTCTCACCCAACGTGGGCTTCAGAGGACTCCGGCTTCGTCGCGCATCGCAAGAATCAATATGAAGAAGGGCTTCATCGTATTGAAGAGGAACGACACGACTATGACTTTAACATTGAGGCATGCACTCGTACCATTCAACAGCTTGAGCCCATCGCGGGCCAGCTTCTCACGATGAAAAGCGAGGACAGAGTCAATTTCCAGCTTCCACCAGCCCTCGGCGGACAGAGCGAAACCATCTACAAGCGTGTCATCATGAAGATCTACGGTCGCGAGAAGGGCCGAGACGTCATCACTGAGCTTTTCCAGATGCCATGGAATGTCATTCCTGTCTTGCTCAATCGCCTGAAGTCAAGGCTTGAAGAATGGAAAGCCGCTCAGCGTGAGTGGGAGAAAGTTTGGCGCGAGCAAACCCAGAAGATATTCTGGAAGTCACTCGACCACCAGAGCTTGCTCACCAAGCAGGCGGACAAAAGACAATTCCAGCAGAGATCCCTTCAGAACGAGATTCAGGTTCGCTACGAGGAGATGAAGCGCAAGTCCGAAATCAACGAGGAACCCCAACCTGAGTGGCTGTTCGAGTTCTCCTTCAAGGATGAAGACGTCCTGTATGACGCTACCCGACTTGTCATCGCAAGCGCGGAGAACACTAATAACATTGATCTGATCCGGGTCCTCGCGTTCATCAAAGAATTTGTCCCGCTCTTCTTCGGCATCGACGCTACCAAATTCGAGCAGAAGATGCAAAGCTTTGGCCATGAGTCTTCCGCTAATGAGTCCGCTGAAGACACTCCTAGTCCAGATGGAGACCACTCTCACAAGTCGCAGAAGCTCAAGAAGGGCGATCTTCGTCGTGGCGTTCTTGATCCTCGCGGCAAGTCACGAAAGGACAAGGAAGACAGTGTTGCATCTGGAAGCCGAGACAGCACCCCAGATGTTACTTCTGCAGTTGAGGACGAACCAATGACAGACAATTCCAGGCTGGTTTTGAAGGGCGAACGGGCCTCTTCGCAATGGGTTGAGTATGCTGACCAACCAACGCTTTATGAAGACTGCGAATTCGAGCCAGAGGAGCCGTATCGACGCAGCGTCTACAACATGTATGCCAACGCGCCTCTTTACTGCATGTTCCGCTCATTCGTAGTCCTCTACGAGAGATTGTTAAAGCTCAAGGAATATGAAAGCCACGTGCGCGAAACTGTAGCACGGGCCAAAGAGCACAAACCTGCGCATGAACTTAAGATGATCGACAAGGTTCCCTCCGATTTCTTCAAGGACACCTCTGAATCCGCCAACTACTACCAGCAAGTTCTCGAGATGTTCCAAGATCAATTGATGGGAGAGGTGGACTTGGGTCACATCGAAGAAACCCTCCGACGATACTACTTGCAAGTGGGATGGCAATTATACACGTTTGACAGGCTTCTCTCTGCGGTTGTGCGATTTGTTGTTTTGATCACCACCAACGACAACAAAGAGAAGACCAACGAAATCTACAATCTCTTCAAAAAGGACCGAGTGAATGAGAGCACCACTCACAAGGCAGAGATTACTTACCGGCAAGCAGTGGAGAGACACGCAAAGGATGCCGATACCTACAAGATCGCCTACGTAAGTCCACACCTCCAACCAATCTTCCCACAAGCGTCTGACCCTTTATTACAGGATCCTTTCAAGGGGCAAGCCTACGTCCGCCTGTTCAAGAAGGATGATCCTACGTTTGATTTTCGCACCCAAGACCGCGTCAAACGTTGGCGAGGCTACGTCGCCGCCTACATGGCCGTTGAACCCACCGAAGAAGTCGACGTTAGCCGCGTCAGACTACCATATCTTAGGAACCGACACCTAACCAGGAACGAAGAAGCTGAGGATGAACGCTTCAGCACCCTTGCCATACTGGAGGACAAGGTCAAAGTCTCGATCAGCCCAGCGGCATATACTATGAAGTTCGAGACAGGTGATGACGCCAAAGGGGGCCAGTATTTCGTTCAAAAGGATGCCGTTCGATCTGGTGTTAGCGAAGATGTACCCAAACCGATCGATGAATACAATCGCTTTAGGTTGTCGAGAGGCGATCTCGCGAAGGAGAAGCTGGTCAACAACAATATCGGATGGAAGGACATGAAGATTGATGATGTCGACGCCAAGAAAAAGGAGTGGAGGTTAATCCATACCCGGGAGTATCCCAAGAATGAGGATGAGGATGAAGATATGGAAATTTGATGCACAACGGATATAGAACCTACGGTGGATATCACGCCAACACATATCTTCAGCATCCCTAGTTGACTTTCATCCCCCTACAGTTTCTTTGGAACGGCGTTTTGGTGAGTAGAATCATGGTCACATAGCAGCTGCTAGGTTGGATGTCACATAGGGCTTATTGGTTCTGGATGTCTATCTACGGTCTGCATTTCGCTTTTTCTTCTATAATGCATCGGCAGAGCAAGGAATGGAAATTTGACTTGCATTTTCTTTGATGGAGTTTTAGGAGATTGGGTGGAGCAGAGGTGGTTAGGTCGGTTGTAATACAGATACACCACTCTTCACTTTGTCCTGTAACCCAGGTAGATATCAAATGTAGTTCAAATCACCCTCCACACAATTTTTGTGCAATAAGTTTAGTAATTAGACATCTTGCCCAGCCAAAAAGATCCTCGCGAGTGGGGGATGAGATATGCATGTGTGATGTTGAGGAATCAATGTGTGGAGGGGTGCATCAACCCCGCTGTCGTCATCCAATCCCGGCTCAACTCAACTTCAGGGCCTGAATATTTACCTTCTATCAACCATTTCTGGAGCTATATATATAGCTTGTAGTGGTACTCCCTTCTTCGACCTACACTTGGAGCAATTTTCAACATTAAAGACCACACATTCGAGCTTTCCTGAGCTTCCTTAAGCTTCAGACCCTTTCCCTAACAACACCAAGATGGCTCTTCCGCCGAAATTCGCAGGCCAAAAACTGGCATCGAGTGCCATCCAACCCGCCGCCGTACACACCCTCGAGCTTTGTACCTCTCCTTCCCCGTTGCTCCTACTATCAACACTAATGCCAGAATCCAGACCTCGACTATGTCTGCCCCTTCAGCGCCAAAATGTTTAAAACCGTGTATACGAGCCCCCTCCGCGACACCCTCACACAAAAATATGGCTCTCAAGTTGTCACAATATTCCGGCAACAAATCCAACCCTGGCATCCGTCCTCTACTCTAACCCACGAAGCAGGGGTCGCGGTGCTCAAACTTGCCCCTAACAAATTCCTAGATTTCTCAACGAAGCTGTTCGAGCAGCAAAAAGACTTCTTTGATGTTAATGTTGTGAATGAGACGAGGAATAACACGTACAAGCGTTTAGCGAAGATTGCGGGAAGTGTGGGCGTGGATGAGAAGGGGCTTTACGAGTTGCTGGAGATTAGTGATAAGCCTGGGGAGGATGGGGCTATGAATACCGGGAATGGAGTTACGAATGACGTCAAGGTTATGGTGAAGATGAATAGACTTGTAGGGGTCCATGTGACGCCGACTGTGGTGTTTGATGGGGTTGTTGCTGGGGATATCAGTTCGGGTTGGACGAAGGAGCAGTGGGAGGAATGGTTGGAGAAGAATATTGTGTGACTTGGGAAGGGAGACTGAAGGGCGTTTTAAAAATGAAATGGCTTAGAAGTGTGGAGGGTAAATGGACTAAAGCTATGAAATACTAAGGCTGTTATCACATTCAATGCGAATGTTCAAATGACCTGAGATGTAAGGTACGACGGCAAATGTAGCTCGGATGCTGACCCCATCCTGTTAGTGCATGCTTCGCAGTCTCGTGAGCTCAACTCACTGCCTCCGTACCACTGGGGATATAAAACCCACTCCTAACATGTTTTACTTTCCTCCACTGTCAACTTCGTCCCTCGTCACAGGATTCAAATCACTCACCTCTAATCCATATTTTTTGCAACCTTAAGTCGCCATCTTGAAGCGTACCACAACCAATCTACATGCTTTGGGTTTGTAACCAGTTTTTTGAGGCTTGTGGTAACAAAATACGTAGTCCAATCTCTCTATAGCTAGCTCAAGCCCCACTACGCTCTATTCGCGAGTCTTCTAAGTCCAACCCGATGAATAGTCACTAGGCGCTAGTGGAACGGAATTTCTAGTAATGAAAATGCGCTTAGTCCCCTTTAGGAAGAGAATTGCAGTGTATCGCCGACAAGTTCTTCCATTGGTCCTTATGCTGAGAGCTTAGAGTACTTGGGAGTTTCAACCGGACTGAAAAGAAGGGTGTCCGACCTTGAAAATTTGTGGACCTTGGTCTCGTAAGTCTCGCACAAATTCCTCAGTCTATCACACCTAGTTCTCCGTTTCTCGAAAATGCGCTCGAATGCCTGATGGAGCAGAACCATTCAATCTTGTCCCTCTTCTAAGAGTAGCGTGATCTCCTATCTTTTCAATCTCTATTTCTCGGAGAAAACGAACCATAGTTCGTAACCTGCTCTTGGTCTACTCGTTTAACTCTTTCCGTGTTCTCGTTTAGTGGCATGAACGAGTACGACGGCGGAGTGGAATGAATGACCTTCTTCTATAACCCTGAGTTCCCTCTTTTCATCATTTGATCTCGGTTCCGTGACTCTATGGCCCCTTCACCTCGGGCATCTAACAGTCTTAGAATACTCATTATCCAACTAGATCAAATAATCACCCTTTCCAGATCCACCCAAATCACCCCGAGATGAATACTACTAAGACTACCACATGCTGCGGTTGCGGTAAAAACTTCTCCTCTCCGCGTATCTGCTAATAGCGCAATACTAAAGGCGAAAAGCAGAGTATACATAGCTATTAATCATAGCTTAGCCTAGGGGCTGTTAACAACATAAAGGCTAATAATAGCGCTTATAAGGAGGATAGCAGCTAGAGTCCCACTACTACCGTTCTCACAACGTGATGTTCTTGTAGATTGTGATACGGTCTAACGGTCGCTCGTCTTGCGTTTTTGAAGCCCCCAGTGATTTTGCTAGCATTTAGAGAAGTAGTCCTCTTCAGCTAGTTGGCATAAAGCAACGAGGTCGGATTCCTCGGCTAGGAAATCTTTGGCACGGCCCCTGGTGATTGGCATCGAATCCATCCCGTCGCCCTTGAAAGAATGGCCTTCAAGATAGTCGGGAAAAAGCTGAGATTATGCGGGAATTTGATTAAGCACTTTAAAATCTGCAGTCTGGGCTTGCAGGAGGAGAGTTTTATCCACGTTGGCTAATTGGAAACTCGTTTACGTAACTTTTAACGACTAGTCGTACAATACTCTTTTAGCAACCGGCGAAGTTCATCTGGATTCTCTCCTCGCATTGTCTCATGCCGGTTGGATCATCCGCATGCTTCATGGGCGTCTCTGATCATCGCGACCATTGTAAGGGTTCAGAGTCCTTGCTTCTCCTGGCATCTTCACCTAGCTGATCTATTTCATTTTCGAGCGCGATGAGTCGGCTTTGGAGGTGTAGGGTGTTGCGGGTTCCTAGCCGGTCGAACTAGCGAAAGATGAAAGCCTCATTATCTGGATCTCGAGCTGCCCGAGCGGAAAGAGCAGGGTATCCGTCGCAAAGTCGTCCAAGTCCAATTTTGAAAATGATGACATGTCTTTGTCGAAAAGGCGATAGAGTAAGAGGTGAAGGCTTGGGTTGTTGGCTAAGGGCTACGGGTCACATTTTCTTTAGCCGTGCGCATTGAATGCAATCGACAGAAAAGCTGAGGCCCCCAGGTAGTGAAGAGGAAAAGGAAGTTAAATCAGCCTTGTGGCTGGCACGAAATGTGCACCATGAGTTTTACACGATAAAGGGCACCCACATGGTCCGCCGACTTGTACGGGGGACTTGTATCCCTGAAGCTCACCAGTAGAATCTTGAGCCTCTGCCTTCCAAGGTTCGCCAGCCTCTCTATAACTAACACGGCACAACAACCCTCCAAGATCCAAAATCTGACGAAAACCTCACAATACGCATGAGGCTTCACCTTCAATCCTGTCCCCACCACCACCACCACAAACCTGTCCCTTTTTAGGGCTGTTAACTTGCTCTACTGGGAACCGGTACCCGCTAACCACCCAATTCATAACTCTGAAGTTAAAGGTTCGCGGACTTTTAAGATTCCAGGATATCTGGCACGCGGTCAGTTGACCAATGCTCTTGGAGACTACTGTGAAAACACAACTTTATGAAAGAAGAGTACGCAGCACGGCTAGGTCTAAAGGTCTGTCGCTAAAAGATACTCAAAGCTCGGATCGGAAGCAGAAAAAGGATTGAGACTGTAGGAACTGCCGAAGTATACTTCGGGTTCAGGGATGAGAACGAGACCCACCCTCTTGTCTTTCACCTTCTCTCAGGCTGCATCCATAATGTAATCTTAGGTAAAGCATTCCTTAAAACTACAAGCTCTTTTACAAATGTTGTCAACAAAGCCCGCTAAGTCAAGGAGCGCTTCATGGATGGAATTCTGCAACATAACCTTTTGTACTTGGGGGATTCCGCGCCTAGGTTTGAAGGCCGCATCAACGGGATTGGACAGGATGCACTAACAGATTCCGGAGAGAATACACTAGTGATGAAGACTACGCTCAGAGTATTAGTCTACCTATCCGTACTGGCAGCAAGTGTTGTATGAAACTTAGGTTCGCTGACATGTCAAGTGCGTGGACATCTGGGATAGCATATGATGTGGAATGGGAATTCGGGCGAGGAGGAACTGGTGGTCAGCGCTACCAGCTGGACTTGCACATCCTCAAGAACACGCTAGCAAATATCATCCTCAATGGCACCTTTCTCTTCGGCACTGGCGCGTACTCGAACTACAATCGCTACTTGGCAGATGATGAGGGCGAGGATGAGGATGCTTTCTTCTTCGCCCTTGACTTCGACCCTGGACATCATAGTCAAGGTATGTACTATTTTCTAGGAATCGTCTCCTAATTACGGCATATGTCCTGACTTTCCTTCAGCATCCTTGGATATGTCCTCAATCCTGAACCCGGAGGCCATCGAGCTGCTTCATCTCGGTGGGGCAGAGGATCGGATTGCGAAGTTTAGCAAGCTTGACTTACCCACTGCATGGGCTGAAGAAAATGGGCCTCAAGTCCGGTGGGAGAAGACTAAACATACACTTCCGCCGGGTCAGACACAGGGCCAATGTTCTGCAAGCCCAACTCTAAAGAAACGTTCTTAATTGCATTTTAAATTCAAAGGCAAAAAAGGCACTTAATCTCTGCATGCGTATAAGGGTAGGATTGGGCGAAAGCATCCTGACCAGCAGACCCAGACGCTAGGAGGTATTCAACAATCTGAGTTTGGAGGAAACATACCTAGGATATTTCCCGAGACATGCATGGGCGGTTATACGGGCGAAAAGCTCTTCTAGTTTTGACTCCATGGCCTAGGTTGAAGGCCGATTGTATAGAGCAATCTCCTGCAAACGGTTGATGGCTAAACACTTCATGAGGGAGCAAAAAGCCACGGCTTCTCTTACATCCCAACAAACCGTGAGTTTAAAAACTGCCTTGAACATCTTCATATCCTGACAAAAGCCTGCCAGAGGAGACATGTATGGCACTGATCTCCATCGATACTGCCAGACACTGAAACAATTCAAGGCAATACAAATGTTCCATTCGAGAGCCCTTGGCGAGACACGGCGACAAGGATACCTTACTCTGAATACATCCGACTCAGCAGAGAGGATCAAAAATAAAGTCTGGGATATCATGGAATTCCAAACCTTCCCCTAAAACAACTAAGGGGTTAAACAAAATCTCTTAACAAGGCAGTTGATGGAGCACTAGATCTTCCTCCAAAAACCCTAGCCTTAGTGGGTATGCCTCTCGCCGCGGCTTCCCTAGGACATATTTTCTGAATTCCACTTTATGAATTAAGATTAAAATGGAAGTAGATTTCCCTATCTTCCACAATGGAACCCGCACTCACGGCCTGGATACTATAAACTGACTCTTGAATACTCAATGTCGTTGCTGGCCTGGCTTTTAAATATTCGAGGCGACGCACATATACCCTTTTGTTTTGCCCTAGCAGTCCGCCCGCGACAGGATAAATGACTAACCTAGTCTTTTGGATGTTGTTAGCTGTGTAGAGGCCAAAGGACCCTTGCCTTATAAGCATATGTGGGCGTTGCTTGTGGCTTTTGCTTGCATCCCGTGTGTGGTGGACTAAAATGTGGATTGGGGGAGTGTGAATTGTAGATAAAGCAATAAAGTCTATTTAGACAGGTTCTACACTACTTCAGCTCATCGTCAAAGATCTTCCCAAGAGCTGAGTTGCTAACATAAGATGACATGAGAAACACCAAAAGATGTCCACCCATCTAGCTCTAATGCCCATCCGCACACATGCTCACTTATCCATCCCATACCCATCCCTAACTCCAACCCACAGGGTTCACATTAGAAGCAGGAAGTGAAGTCCTACATCTTAAACTTCTCAATCCACCGCCTAGCCTCCTCAACTCCCTCATCCACCTTCGTCGCATTCGTACCCTGTCCAATCGCAGTGGGAGCACCTGGTTTGCCACCGGCTTTGCCCCCAACGATTTTAGCAACGTGGCCGGCCCATTCGGGGCCCGATGCGCCTTGGGATGAGAAATGCTGCACAGGTGGTGTCAGCCTCTAATTTAACAGCGTGGTAGGGTGGAAAGCAGGAAAACGCGGCCAAGCGGATAGGGATGGGGACAGAGGACGAAAGCGCAAACATACCTCAGCAACATAACACCCGTGCACCACCTTCCCCTCTCCCTCGCTCGCCGCGACCAAATAAACACTCTTATCCTTCCACTGCCCCTTCCCCCCACTAACCGTCTTAATCACCTCCGAAATCGCCTTATTCACATTCCCACTCCACTCTAACTTCTGCACCAACACCCTCGCCTCCTTATTACTCATAAAATACTCGCTCACTCCATCCATAACCTTCTTATTCTCCGCCTTCGCGGCCGCCTTTTGTTCATCCAAAATCCCCTTCTGGATCTTCGCAAAAACTTCGCGAAACCGGGATTTTGTGAGCGCAGATATCGTGAGCTGGTTGAGCTGGATTTGCATCTTTTTTGCCTCGGCTTCTTTTGCGGGGCTGAATGGCATTTTTTCCAGCTTTTCGAGGAGTTCTGAGAAATCATTGGCTTCGCGTTGGACATCGTATGCTTCTTGCCCTGTCACGGCCACGATTCGCCGTATGCCTTTGGCGATGCCGGATTCTTCGAGGATGACGAGTTCTTTGATCTCGCCTGTTTGTTTGACGTGCGTTCCACCGCAGAACTCGATGGAGACTTTCTCCCAACCTTCGTTCATTACGTCGGCTAGGAGATCATCCACCGACACGCCGACACTGACGACCCTGACTGGATCCGGATACGTTTCGCCAAAGACGGCGCGCACACCCTTGATATTTTTTGCGGTTGCAAGCGGGACGTCTTTTGCAAACACCTCCGAGTTCTGACGGATATAGTCGGTGGAGATTTTCTCGATCTTGTCGAGCTGGGCATCGGAGACGGCGGACTTGTGGCTGAAGTCGAAGCGGAGTTTTTCGGGCGCGACTAGAGAGCCTTTCTGGTCAACGTCATTGCCGAGAACTTCGCGGAGGGCGTAGTTGAGGATGTGGGTTCCGGTGTGGTTGCTGCGGATTGGGTGGCGACGAAGCTGTAAATTCGTTACTTTTATTGTTGAATATATAGGGGTGGGAGAAGGAGAGTCGAGAGGGGATACAAACCTCATCATACTCGCAGATAACCTCATGCCCTACATCGAGTTCGCCATACTTCATATACCCCGTATGTAGTACATACCCAGCGTAAACCTGCACATTCTCCACTCGTATCTCTGCGACATCATCCACTAGTAAGCGTCCCGTATCAAATTCCTGACCACCTTGCTCAGCATAGAAATTCGTCCTATCAAGCAAAACACCAAATTGCTCGCCCTCGGGCACTTCCTTCGTGCTCTTGAGGAACTTCTTGCCGTGATAGATAGCTTTGATGACAGACGTGATGTTCTCCCGGCCATACTTGGCCAAGTCGTCCGTTTTCGGGACTTCGGGCATGTTTTCTAGCGCACCGAGATCATGGACATCGAGTTTAACGAGCGCAGCGGTGGCTTTCTTATCGCCTTTACTAGCCTCCCGAGCGCGCTCTTGCGCTTCTTCAACTTCATTGTCGTTGATGTTGAGACCACGCTCCTCTGCCATGAGCTTCGTGAGATCAACCGGGAAACCGTAGGTATCGTATAACCGCCAGACATCGTCGCCAGGAAGATCATTCGAGCCCCTGACCTTCGCCTTCTGGGCATATTTCTCGAACATCTGTTCCCCTCGATCTAGAGACTTTGCAAAGCTCTTCTCCTCCTCGTCAAGGATCTCCTTGATATCGCCTTCTTTCTTGGCAATCTCTGGGAACATGGCACCCATCTGTTCGACGAGACTCGGGACGATTTTGGAAAAGAAGTCGCCGATATCTGTCTCAAAGTACTTTCGCGCATAGCGGGCTCCTCGCCGTAGCACGCGACGGACAACATAGCCTCGACCGACGTTGTTTGGGACACCACCGTCGGCAATAGCAAAAGTAAGGGTTCGAACGTGATCAGCAACGACTCGGTAAGCGGTATCAATGCCGTCCGGATCGTCCTTTCCAAACTTGCCCCGGTAATCTCTAGCTCCCGTGATCTCTTGTATCCTCTTGAACAGCGGGGTAAAAACATCAGTATCGTAATTCGACTTCTTCTTCTGCAGGGCGCAAACCAACCGCTCGAAGCCCATTCCCGTATCCACGTGCTTATTCGGCAGCGGTTGCAGCGACCGATCCGGTTCACGATTATATTGAATGAAGACATTATTCCAGATCTCAATGACCTCTGGGTCGTCCATGTTAACCAGGCCCGCCGCATTCCTATACTGCCCACCCTCTGGATCTCGCAGATCGTAGTGGATTTCCGAGCAAGGACCACAGGGGCCCTGATCGCCCATCTCCCAGAAATTATCCTTCATGTTCCCGGGCAGAATATGGTCCTCAGGGACACCAGCCTTTGTCCACAATTCCTTCGCCTCCAAATCCGGCTCCAGGCCATCGGCACCCTCAAAGTAGGTGACATACAGCCGCTTCTCGTCGATGCCAAAAACCTTGGTCAGAAGCTCCCAACTATACCCAATGGCCTCTTGCTTGAAGTAGTCGCCGAAGCTCCAATTACCCAGCATCTCGAAGAAGGTGTGGTGGTAGCTGTCCTTGCCCACATCATCGAGGTCATTGTGTTTTCCGCCGGCGCGAATACACTTCTGAGAGTTGACGGCGCGTTTGAGGGAGGCGAAGTCGGAGGCGGGGTCGACGGTGCCGAGGAAGATGGACTTGTATTGGTTCATGCCGGCGTTAGTGAACAGGAGGGTGGGGTCGGAGAGGGGGACCACAGAGGAGGAGGGGACTTGCGCAAGTCAGTACCAATTGCAGTTCTCTTGCAATTTGGGGGAGGGGGGTCATGATGGGTAAGGCGGGGAGAGGATTGACGAGAAGAGGGTTGAGAGAGAAATTGAGGATACACACCAAAAGTATGGCCCCTCTCCTTGAAGTAGTCCAAGAAGGTATTCCGCACACGGAGCGCACTCCACTCGTGCTTCTCGTCTATGAGCGACGACGAAGCCATTGTGCGCAGGCCTCTCGCACTTCGGGGAGTCCAATGGTGAGTTGAAAGAATCCTCGAAAAGGCAAGGAGGCGTGTGTTGGTAGGGAAGCGGGGAAAAAGGCGACGATGGTCTCTGTATCGATATCTGTTTAGAGAAAAAGAAGTAGTAGGAGTAGTAGTAGGAGTAGGAATAGTTGCAGTAGTGGCAGTAGTGGCAGCAGTCGCGGGTCTGACTGTCAGGGTCGCTGGCCAGTAGCCGTGACCGTGACTCAGAGGGGTTGTCGCGGTGCGGAGGAGCTGCATTCACGAAACTCGATCGGGGGTGCCCCTCCTTCTTCTCGAACCTTCGTCGATTGGCTCCCACTGGTATCAAGTAATCAAGCACTCAGACCTCTCGTCTCGCACCCAAAGCACAGCAACTCCCGTCGCAGAGGGAAACAAGCGCTTATCGTCGGACGACGCTGGGCTAGGTTGAAGGTTGGATAATTTTGCTACTGATTGATCGTCGGCGCTCCGGTGGGATGGGGGATGGCGGAGGTTGTAGCTCCCACAGGCCAAGCCCAGCATCAGCATTCACCGCGACAACCGCAGCACCAACAGCAGCAACAACAACAGCAGCAACAGGAGCAACAACAGCAGCAACAGGAGCAACAACACCACCAGCACCATCAGCACCAGCTCGATACACCTTCGCTCCCTCATGGCAAGAAACGCGCAGCCGAGAACGGGCTGGAAAATGAGCAGCGGCTGAGCAAGCGATTCGATCTTCTGAACTTAGGTACGCACACTCCACGGTGCGCAGACATCCCTCTGCAGACACCATCCGCTCACAGCATCGCAGTCGACAGCAATGGCACACGTCTGTACATCCCCGTCCCCGGGTCGTCCTCTGCCGCCTCTCTGCACACCCCATCCCCGTCTTCGAAACCATCCCCGAAACCCGTGGCACCCGTGACGCAAAAGAAACACCACCGGAAACCACGCCCGTCCCCTCCAGACGACTGCATGCAAGTCGAGGACACCCCGCACCGAGTCTACATCCATGATCTCGCCGCTGAGCTTTCCGACATCGAGTCGGATGAGGAGAACCCCATCTTCTTGTCCGATATCGAGAAACACCTCGCCAAGATCCCGAAGCATGTTTTGACCGGGCCAGAACCAAGGCCAACTAGGGATAATCAATTGGTGCTGTACAGCGTCCCGTCCTCGCTGACGGTGCCGGAGAAGCAGGATAATGTGCGGAAGGCTATCGTCGAGGCGAGGGCAAGGGTGAGGGAGAAGCAGGTGAATACCGTTGAGGAGCCTGATCGTGTAAACAATGCCAACAGCGTAACTGTAGGGAATGTAGGAAATGAGAAGCCTGTGCAGGAGGACATGTTCGTGGAGGCTGAAGATCCTGATGCTATGGACATCGATGATTATTGACTTCCGAGCCTTGGATACCTGCATAATAGAATATAGCATCCCACGTTGCATTGAAACCATTCTTGGGTATTGCATATATAATACAAGTACACTACCTCGTGATGCGTGATCCAGTCACGGAAATCCCATTTTGAATCCAAAACCTGCACGCCCAACTGCCTGTAAACAACGCAACGCGATGCCGGATCTAACCCTCGACCCACCCTTGATACCCTATCGTCGGAATCTCGATATGAAGTTTGTAACGGCGAGCTTCGCCTGCTGCGGTCTGGGCGGTAGCTCTGGACTCTGATGCTGCTGCTCGACGTCTCCATGCGGTCTCACGACACCATTCTGCTGTCCTCCCATTGGATATGCTCCTGTGCTGCCATACTGTTGCGGGGCGTATTCGGGCATCATCTCGTAGTTTTGGGCCGGATGCGTCTTCGTCGCGCCGGGTGGAGGCATATAGCCTGGTGGAGCGTCGTTATTATTATACATGGGTGGCGGCTCGGGGTATGTTCCATCCGGTCGTTGTCCGTACGGTTGCTGCGGTGCGTAGAATGTGAAGTGGTTCTGCGGCGTCTGGCCGAATCGCTTTCGCTCGCTGTAAGGGACAAGCCACTGCTGTCTTGTTAGCAAGACACACCTTCATCAGACCCAGCTCAGAGTGGCCTAGGGGAGGGGAAGGGCGCGTACGCGGTGGTATCCCATCAGCGGCTTCCCCTTTCGCATCCGACGCTTTGCGTGAATGTATCCGCCAACAAACCACGCCATGAAGAAGAAGAAGATACCTGCCAGTATCGACCATTTGATTATTACCCCTTTCTACAAACACACATCAGCAATCACGCTCAATCATCAAACAGCACCAACTTCATCACATACCTCGGAATACCAAAACCCATCCCGAAAGCACTCTACCGTCCCATCCACGTATCCTACACAGTATCTCTTCTCCAAGCCCATAATTACAATGCAATACTCTTTACAACAAACTCAACAACAAAAATGAACGATAGGAAACGTCAGACCAGAACCTGTAAACAGTCTGGCGTAGCGATCACAGAGCGCGGATATTGAACGAGCCAAGAAATCTCGAGTCACAGCAGCGGGGGGTTACAGACTATGTAAATCCAAGGGGGGCGGTCAATGACGGTCAAAGCATGACAAGTCCGATCCGAGGCTGAGCAGCGAAGAAGAAGGATGCCCAAGATCCCGAGATCGCTTCTGTCGCGGGATGGTGCAGTCCTCGTTTCGCAAGTGTCGAAGACGCAGTTTCAAGATAATGTTCGAGGACGGGGATTGGCTGGACTATCGTGCGGTATTAACAATTATCAAAAGATATGCGAAAGGATTGGACAAGCGCGATAACGACTGCGTTTTAAAAGATGATGACAGGCGAGGCGGAAGAAGCAATTGGGGAGAGATGAAGTGGCTGGAGCGCAATGGCAGGTCACGGCTCATGAGGTTGGTGCTTTTTCGGACAGTTTGGCGAGGCGAGGCGAGGGTGTGCGGTTGTTGTGCCCTTGCATAAGGCTGCAAGCAGGGGTAGGAAAGCTTAGCCCACTACCCACTGGCCCAGTTCCAGACCGGCGGGAAGGTACATCGAGTGACGCGGCAGCAACAGCAATTCACTCCAAATGTATTCCATCACACAACAAATGCAAGCCCTATCGCCTAATGGCACAGCTAGGAATGCTAGAATTTTGCTTGTGCTGTGGTCTAACAAAAGAAGCGGCCCACAATACGTCGACGATTCCTTCACTGTTCCTGTTTCACGGCACTTAAATCGCCCGAAGATCTCAACTTGACATCCATCATTCTCCTATCTGATTCCTCAACTTGTTCACCGCTATGGCAGAACAACACCAACGAAACGCGCGTCGACGTTTTGCCCATAAAACACCTCAGCAACCAACTCCCCTCACCATCGTTCTAAACATACAAGTTGGCCAGGCCCGACTTGGAGGGATACCCCTCTGCCTTGGCTCAATGCACGAAAGAAAGCAGAGTAAGATGAAATGGCTATGAAAACAAGTGTAGTGTTTGTGGTATCGTGTCCATGAAAACTCCGACATATCCAGCCCAATGACCCAGCGTGCCGTCCCATCCAGAAACAGACCACGGTTAACCGCCGGTTCCGTACCTCATGTGCAACTGACCGATCTCCGACCACTGGTTTGCTCGTCATGCTCGGTGGTATAAAATTGCCGGCCTGTTCATCAGCCCAAGTATCACGATAAAAGCAGACTCATATACGTGCTGTGCCTGCCTATATGCAAGGCGGTAAGACTTTAAAAAAAAAGTACATGGAATAGACAGGAACAAGAAAGGAAAAGTCTAATGTAACAGATTCCGGAGCGACGGGCTGGCACTGGCTCCTGTGCTAACCCGTGTGTCTGGAGGCAGTGGACCAGCAACATCCCTCATCATCGTATCTCTTGGCGTGGACGGCCTATTATAGGGAGGACCAGGGGCTGGACTACCGTGTTGTAGAGGGTACGCCATCTGCGGTGGTCCGGTGAATGGACTCTCTGTTGACCGGGAGGAAGAAGGTCCGTGCGGATGTGTCGGGGAGTAAGGCATGCGTGGTGAGTGCATGCCGTTGACAATCATGGCAGAGTTGTTAAGATGTAGGGGTGGAGGTGGACCACTAGTAGGCGGTGGAAATGGACCACGAAGGGGAGCTGGCGGCATCTGTGGATGGACCTGGGGTGCCGAATACGGAGGATAACCGTTTGGTTGATGCACAGGATTGTACGATGAGTGAAACGGCGGAGGGTGTCCGATAGGAGGGCCTGGAGGTGGGTGACTGATGCCGTTGTGCAGAGGTGGTCCAGGGGGTGGAGGCCCGGCACTATGCCACGTGGATAATGGGGTTGGCTGGTGTTGCAGCGGCGGTATATTTGGACCAGGACCAGGTGCAGGCATCCAGGGGCCTCCCAAAGACGGTGGGACATAGGCCTGGACAGGAGGTGATCGAAGCGGGAGCTGTTGTGGTTCTGGGTGTACTGATGGCGACTTCTCACGCTCTGGAGGCTCTTCCGGTGCGTTGAGTTTCTTCCAGTGACATTTTTGGCATAGGTATGATGTCGAGCGAACCACTGAAACATCCGTATCCACATGTAACCCTGGAGGCGGCTCTGGAGAGCCCATGGACGGAGCATCAGTCATCTTATGATCTATGGTCCCGTTAAGAGGTTGTGAGCCTTCAGGATGTGGCGTTTGTTCTGCCGAGGAGACACCTCCCTTGTCGACACCATTTGTGGTGGCAAGGCCGTCTACGCACCGAGAGATACCTTGCGAGCTGGTTGTAGAGTCGTCGACCTTCCACCATCGCGGACTGGCATCAATCTTACATCGGGCGCATTGTCGCTCAGGCTTAGCAGCAGCTGATTCGGCTGATTCCTCTTCTTTGATAACGAGTCCTGCGTTTGAATGTCGCCCTCGGGCTGATGTTGGAGTTTGATTTACAACAGTTGACGTTCGGCGGCTGTTTTGCGATGTCACTGGTTGCGGAACAGTCCGGGTTGACTGGTCAACAAGATTGGCCTTGCGAGCGGTGCCAGTAAGTGTAAGGTCGGCTTGCTTAAACTCCCTTGCGAACAACTGCAAGGCAATCATTTCCGTCCCTTCTACCTCCTCGTTCATCGGATGAATAATTGTCTTTGTGGAATGCTCTTTACACCAGATCGCAGCCGTCATTGTCCCAGTCTCTCCGTTGATGGTGACAGTAGGTACCGCATCTCGCCTTGTGGCTTTTACTGGGGTAATATCGAATCCGAAGGTGTAGCCAGCACTATGCGCACAGCCAACATGGAAATTAGCGTGGCATTGGTGGCATGAGACACAAGCACCCTTGTTGGTCTTGCAAATCTTGCACACGGGATCGTATCGAAGAGTGGGTGCCCCGATGCCTTCTACCATGTCAAGCCTACTAGCACTGCTGAACTTCGTTTCTGGAATCCAAACCGCGCAATATACATGAACCCAGTTATTGTCAGCTGTCCTTTTGAGAGGTTCACGTGGTAATACCGGCCGGCCCTTCTCTTGTTGCCTATGCCGATACTCTTCTCTTGCTTTATCCACAAGCTCCTTCTCCAGCCTCTCCTTCTCCCTCTCTCGATCAGTCTTTTTCTTGTGTGAGACCTTCGGTGGTTCATAGAGGTCCTGTTCTGTGACTTTGTGCGGACAGAGTACGCATTCGTACGTCTGAAATAGTTAGTATTACAATCAACGCTGGAGAAAGGTCATCACTCACATATGACACGCTCTCTTTCTTATCGTTTTTGCAGGTGTCACAGAACCATTTTTGGTGCCGAACCTCATCAATACCGTAGCATGCTTTGTGTACTGTCATTCGGCAGGCAGCGCATTCCAAGCGTGTGCCTTCTGCTGAATGACAAACCGTACAGGCGAGAGTCCTAAGCCTAGGTTGAGCTGGGATCGGCGGAGGTGTGGGCGCTTTCGGTGGTGGCGCGACTTTCTCCTTCTCCTTCTTTTTCGATACAGGCTCTGCGACAGGCGTCGACGTTCCGCTATCTGCTCCAGGCGCGGATGCGGTCGCTGCGGCAGTTTTCTGTTTTTTCTTTGGCGGCTCAAGAACTTGTTGCGCGATAGCTGGCGGCGTCTCTACGTATTCCGGGGTACCATTCATCGAGCCAACTTCGGCGGTGGCAGCATAGACTTCCCTCAGGAGTTCTTCGTCGATTCTCCGCTTCCATGCTTTCCCTCCACCTTGTGCCACCTTTTTAGCTATTTCATCAGTGTTTTCCCATTTAACAGCATATTTGCGCCAGAGGTTTGCGCAACGTTGGCAGAGCGCGACCATGAATCCCGTTTTGTCTTTAGACCTCCCATCGGGGGGTATTGTTTGTCCAGGGACAACACCAGGCGCACGGCGCCATTGTCGCGAGGCCCGGGTGGAGCAAAACTTGCATTGAAAGCTACGCTTGCGTTGGATCGCCTTGTCATTGTCGAACGCAGAATCATCGTGATCGTCAGCAACATCGTCAACAAGTCGCGTTTGAGTTTGAGCGTCGGCCTCGGCGGCTTTTTTATTCCGGCCCTTTCGGTTGCTGTATGAGCCCCATATCTCTTTTCCTTTCGACGTTTTCTTCCACATGTAATAGTAGCGAACGGCGTCGGAGTGCGTTATGGTTTTGACATGTAGACGAACGCTTCGGATCTCTGAGCCGTACTTGGCAACGCCCTCGTTCCACTTCTTCTCTTCTTCTTTAGTCAGCTCAGGCTCCTTGAGGTCCTTGCGTCTGTCGAGCTTCTTGACTTGTTTCAACGCTGCCTCTGGATCGTAGTTGTGCTTTGTAAAGAGTGCTAAACATTTGTCTAGAAAATTGGTCGACCAGGGCTCCACTCCGACGTCACGTGCCAACATCTTCGCACGTTTCATATAAGCCTCCACTTGCCCTTCGGTGACAGTGGGAGCATCATCTTCGCCTCGTGTCGAGTGTACACCAAGTGGAGGCATCTTAAATATAAGCTCCGCCGTACATTTCGAGTCTTTATTCGCATAGTCGTCGCCTCGTCGAACGTATCCAGGTGGCTCGTCCATGACCCATTTTGGACGTTTTGCCCTCTCCGCTTTGTCAGCTTCCAATGCGGCGACCGTTTCTTTGGAGAGCTTTGCATCCTTCTTGTGGCTTGCAGATTTGACGTATCGTCTCTTGATTTCCGCGGGCTTCACTAATTCAACGGGCCGCCCATGCCAGACATTCACGTTCGCTTGATGTCGCGGACCTAGTCGGGAACTGGCGCGGGGATAGATAGCTCGATCATCGTACTGCAGGGCGTCCTCTACCCTGCAATGAATGCCTAGATATCGCATTGGCCACATTTTTGCAAGTGCTATTTCGGCCTGGGTACCCGGATGAAGGTCCACTTGGGTCTCGGAGTTGTTGGGGCTGGGTGCGGTAGTGGCGCCACCAGCTTCGTCCTCCTCCTCGTCAAGTAATTCTTCTTCGTCGGCGTCATCGTTGCCGGCTCCTACCAGCGGGGTTCGGCGAGCTTCGAGCTTCTTCTCTTGGGCCCTACTACACGGACCGCATGCCCAAGCAAACCCACGTGAAGGTTTCTTCAGTAGAGGCGGGCGAACGCAGTTCATATGATACGTGTTGTGGCACACAGCGCACTCAACCGAGTCGTTTCTGTGAGAGAAAATTAGTACCAGTCTCTCGGGCTTGCATTGCCGTTGCACTTACGTTGCGCAATAGCCCACGCAGCGTTTACAGGACTTTACTGCGCTGGTCAATTCCTTAACACGGCTTGTTTCTAGACAGATATATTTCCATCGTTCATCAAGAGCCTTCTTTACCTTCTCAGGCACGTTGATGACCTGCGACGTGGGAATAACGTCGTACCAACGGTGAATGAATCGATCGAAAACTTGGTTGAACCAGAAACTGTCTTTCGTCTTGCGGTACTCATCAAGATCATCAATCTCGCTCCGGTGCTGAATGGTACAGCGTCCTCGCAAGGATGTGAGTGGGCAAATATCTGAATGCATGGTTGCGTATACAAGACGTGTATCGTTGTTGTACCGCTGCACATCTCGAGGGCGGTAGTACCAGTTCACCCTCATAGAGTCCACTCGGGCTTTTGGATCACCGTTGACATGAATGAATTCCATGATTCTGCACAGGTAGTACGGCTCTCCAGGTGGTTCGCATACCAGATAGACTTGGTCTAGACGCACAGTCAGCCACAGATAGGCACCCATGAAATCGTGAGCCGTGACTGGCGACGCGAAGCGACATTAAACTGTGAGGAAATTAAAGTGTGAACACATACCATTGACTGATATTGCCTGGCCATCGTCGGCCACCAGCCGTTCATCTTTGAGAAAAGAACCTGATTTCAAGAAAGTCATCATGTTTGACTCGCGGGTGCTGTTGGCGGCTATCATGGCACTGTTCGCCCGCCGGGTGGACGCCTGGCTTGGCGCCGTTGCATTCGCATGATTTCCATTGGTAGCATTACTGGCCGCATTTTTTCGTCGCTTTGGCTGCTGCCCAGAATTCCCGCTGGGGTTCGCGGAGAAAGATGAGGTGCCGGGAATATTCAAGTTTGCTGCGTTGTCTTTTGGGTTGGGGCCGATGTTGCCCCACGACGCATTGCCTTGTCCAGCTCCGGAGCCTTTCTTTCCTCCCACGCCGGGTGACTGTCTGCCCTCAGCAGCCACAAAACCACGCGACGGTGCTTCAGAGATATTTCCATTTGAGGGTGCCTGCGCCATCTCAAAGTCCATGTCGACATCTTCGGCGTAATTCGGCCGCGACGTGCCTGGGCGATTTCGCGATCGCGTCCCGTACGGCGCGGCGGCCGTCTCCTTGGGCTCCTTCGCCGAGGCGTGCGAAGAATTGGACGTCGTAGCCGTCATGGGCTGCGACTGCAGCGGTTGCTCTGCCGCAGACGGGGTGTTGGTGGCCGTCTGCGCGGGTTGACGGAGGTCCGAGGCCCCAGCTGCGGGAGTCGAGGTTCGAGTCGAGGGTGTCTTGCTGGAAGCTTTGGAGGGCTGCATATCCTCTGGAGCGGTTGAGGGCTTCGACGCACCGCTGTGCGCATGCTCTTCGCCGCGCGTGGGCTCTTGATTGGAGTGATTCACGGCGTTGAAGGACGAGGCCTCGCCTCCGCCATTCCGCATGTCAACCATGGTGATGAATCCCCGGAGAGGGAAGTTTCACCACGGTAGACGATTCGAAGAGACGGCGGGAAACCCTCAGAGGGCAGACGCGGGCCGTCGTCAAGGCAGGTTGTGAGGAAGGGCCCGTCCAAAACGAATATCAAGGCAGCATGGGAGGCCCAGACGGCGCATACACGCGAAATGGGAAGGGTGGGAACTCGAAAACCGCAGCAAATGATTTTCTGAGCGGTGGATTTGATGCAGGTGATGTTGGGTTACCAAGATAAACTGTGGAAGACGGTGAGAAGCGCAGGGCGCGTGGGGATTGAAGGAGAGTGTAAGTGGACAGATGAGAGAAGGGTTGGCGGGATACCACAAGATCTCCTGCTGGGGCTTGACGAGCAGAGGCACCGCCAAGACCAACGCCGAATGCGTGGGAGGAGGGAGCCGGCTGCTGATGACTAGTGGTGCAAGGGTCAATCAAATAATCCATATCGACGCTCACCTCCATCCGCCTGGCGCTGGCCTCGAGCTGGGCTGCACTGCATCATCATGCCCACCTGAGATGAAATGTTCCGGGAAGGCGAAGGGGGACGTTTTCCATGTTTGACTTTCTCCCTGATCTTGATGTTGAATTGAGGTCGAGCATTCTGATGTTGCCGCATCGCGTACCTCGTGTCAAGAAAAAGCCTCGAGCAACCCCCGGCCGAGAGACACGACAGCAAGTCCTGCTACCTGCGATATATTTGTGTGGATGTCTCCAGCTCCACCATTCCCTGCTGCCATACTACATCTTATCACCCAACGTGGAACACGATTAGAGTGATGCAAGACAGAAATTTACATCCTGTGAACACTCTCACTAACTCTAGCAAGAGGCTCAACTGATCAAATCCCCCTGCTAGTAATCCGCACTGGGTATGAATATGCTGTATTTGCACGTGAGGTGTGCAGTTGGAGGTGGGATGGAAGGAAGCATGGAAGGCAGGCCGGTTCCCGCATGTGGTCTTTGATCCCAATTTCATTAGGCATCATCAAATGGACCTCCCGCAGTTGTCCGGCTCGTGGCCTGGCATTGTTTCTCGGGAGTTGGGCTGGCCCGCGACGCAGCGAAGTGAACTCAACCCTTGGACTTCGGTGTTGTTCATCCTGATTGGAGTTAGGCTCAATTTAGCGCAGCCAGGGTCGACCACACAGTTCAACTCCAGACAAAGATGCACATCATCTGCATATTCAAGCCTCACGTTACACCTGCCTGACAAAACGGTGTGGTGCTCCGTTTCTAGGTGCTACACAGTACATGGCTTGAGCTAGCACAAATCACTACATGTCTGGCGTTGGGCCCCGCTGCTCACTCTTGTTGCATTCGCATCTACAACTACCTGGCCTCTCGGGAGCGGTCGCATCAGAGTCTCAAACGGCCCGTTCCCGGGGCTCTCCCTTGAAAGTTTCGATATCTAGCAGCGATCTCTTCTTGTTCCTTCTGCGGATGCTGAGCAATCCCACCCCCTTCGTGCGTGGTGGCGCAGACCAGACAGTCGAGATGAGTGCTATGTCGGCACAGCAGTCCGCAAAAGCGCTAGGAAAGCGATTCGCCTTGTCGCGGGCAGTCCTTTACCCCCGCAGAAAGAGGTGAGAAGTCGTTCGGCCTGTCTTCTTCATTCGCTGCGGTTGACTGGCCTGATCTGAGCCTTGTCTTATTGGCTATGTGTTTCGTACCCTGGCTCTATAACTAAGCCTTCTTTGGCCTCGCGCCTCGACTGTCTCGACTGCCCGTCATCCTTTGCAGTTTTCATCCGTGTTTCATTCCACGCTCATATGGCGGAATATTCTTTGTCTGCTGTGCCTGCCGCTATGTTGGACTTAGCCTGGATGGGATTTCCCATGCCGAGCCAATTCCGCGGGCGCGATTTTCGCCCTCGCCCTTCGGTTGCATTCTACTATCCACCAACACCCCAGCTGAGCGGTTGAAGCAAGCAGCCGGTAATGTCGGTAACGTGAGGCCTCACGCAAAGCAAATAGCTGGCTGCCAAGACCAACCACTCGGCTCTCGCCCAACAATCTCAGAAAGAAGTTGTTGGGGTAAATGTCTCCTTTAACGCCACAAGTCCAGCATTGTAATCCACTACGTATACAGTAAATCTGTAAAACACCGAATGCTCTCCATACTACTATTAGAGGCGCAATTCGATGACAGCACTTCAATTCGTCTGAGGGATTCAATGCATTCTTCCTTGTTCAATCCTTATTTCTGTCCAGCACCCAACTCTGGGATCTCCATCAACCGTGCTCCTCATCCTGCAACTCAAATTAAAAGGCACATCGCTGAGCACGTATTTCACTGCTACTGGAAAGTGGCATCATTATATAAATTCGAAGTCGGAGTGTTCAGTCTGCAGGTATGTCAGAAACTGTGGCTGGGCAGTAACAAGCCACAGACTTCCAATAAGCTGATGCGATAAACGTCATCTCAATCTGGTGGTTGCCTTTCCGGCCCGAAAATGTTGAAGGTATTACGGAGGGTCCGGTCGCAGGACTGAGCCGGAAAATACAAGGAAGACACTTTCCTTCCTATCAAAGACCCTTTCCATCTCATCTTTCCTCGCTAGCTATGCCGATTCTCTATTTCAAGGCATTGGCATCTTCTAAAATGACCACCGAGGTGAGTCAATAGCATGCTCAAAGGCGAACGAATTGGCAGCTGATTCTGCAATGCATTTCCCCTCTTCCACTCATCTCCGAACACACCACTCCCTCATGGATGCGACATTTATTGCGTAAAATTGTTTGTCGGTGAGTGAACAGTTACAGCCATCAGAACAGCATATTTCAAGGCTAGGGTCGGACAGAGTTGTCATACTGTGAAAAATACCTCACAAGTAATCATTTCTCTTTCCAACTGGACTTGAAGGGCTGACTATAATACATCCGAACAAGAAAGTCGCGACTAGATTAGGTAAATTCAAGAAAATCTTTCCAGGGGTTTTCTAGCACTCTTGTGTCTTTCTGATATCCTCATGATGCTGATGAGCTTGCACTCGCCGGTTCCACTGCAAGGACTCCCGGCCGTTGGGACAGAAGCCATGGAACACGTCATTGGAATATTCTCTAGTGAAAATCCAGGCGTCAAGCCCGAGCTTTAAAGGGAAGAAGCAAGCCATGTCCATGCTCGTAAAGAGGGTTTACTGTGGTTGCTGTATGAACCATGGTTCGTGAGGTCAACGTTGACGGCGATCTCTAGGGACTTATTGAATATTCACGGCCACATGGAAAATTTTCAGATGAGACCCATGTGGCACTGAAAGATTCGCAAATACACTAGCGAACTAGCAGCTACAACTACGCACACCAGCTTTCTCCAATATGATACCACAACAGAACATGAACAAAATCTGAAGGCGAACGAACCCACCAGCATTTCCTGTACCCCATAACAACCCCAGACCCGGGTAATCCAAATTATCATTAACCAAACGAGGCCGTATTCCCGCCATCTTGCAATCTTTGCCCAATTATCGCACTACATTAATTTGATAGAACGAGTATTTACAAAGCGAAGACAGCCATGAAGAGACCAGCAAGGCCGGCACCCGCGAGCTGGACGTTGTTGGAACTGGCCGCACCAGTAGAGCTAGAAGAGGCAGCCGCTCCGGATGCAGTGCTAGAACCAGTGGGTTTAGCGCCAGTGCCTGAGGCAACGTTAGAAGCACCTGTTTATAATGTCAGTTCAAATTCGACGATCAATTAAGCGCAGCACAATCAATTAATCTGTTAACGTACCAGCAGAACCAGACGCAGCAGCGCCAGTAGCGCTCGCCGCGTTGCTGGCCGCCGAGGGAGCGTTGGAACCAGCAGCTGGTGCAGCAAGAGTCTGGCTGCTGGGGAAGTAGCTAGCAATGCAGGCCTGGACGCACTGGCTGTACTTCTCAGTAGCAGCTGGAGTTCCATCGCCCTGGTCACACTTGGCAGCGCAATTGTTGGTCTCAATAACCTGGGATTCGTTGGGACGTGCATTGCCCAAGCATGCAGCTTGGCTAGTGGGTGTTAGAAAGGGTAGGTGGAGAGGGATTAAGATGCCTCACCAGGTAACGTCACTGGCCGGGCAGGCGAGCGCGCAGCTAACCTGAGGGGTGAGAGCAGCGCTAGCGGCAGTGGGGGGAGCGCTGGTAATTGTGGAAGCCTGGGGAATGGCGAAAGCGCCGGCGGCGAGGGCGACGATGATGGCGGAGTACTTCATTTTGAATATTTCGATCGTGTGATTGGAAATCTGTGGTACTCAGAGGACAATATAGACGGGGCGGGACGTGAATTCTGTATTATGGAGCAATGGGTAGTGAAGTTAGACTTTAGCGAGAGTCAGAATCGAATCGAACAAATACGATGTAAAAAGCGAGTGTCCTGAAGAGTGATGAAGGAAAAGAAGAAGTCTGGGGAGCGGAGAAGGGTTAGTTTATTTATTAGCTGCACATCAGGGGGGGGCGCCATCGAATAATCGGGTTCGCTAATCATGGCAATGGCCTAGCCCCTGATAGCCTAGCCTGTTTGGCCTAGGCCTGCCTGGCGTCATTTTCATGCACATCGGATGAACCTTGCCTCGCATTCGCGGAAAGAGCGCGGGCTGCACCTTCCCCGTCAATCTGCGTCCGACACGCTAAACACGGATCGGAGTCACGCGTCGAGCGATATACACAGCAATTTATTTCCGCGCCTAATCATCAACAACCAGTCGCCGTCTCACCACTGGTGAGAAGGATGGCGGACAGCGACGAATTTGGAGAATTCGACGATTCTGCGTTTCTCGACGCAGCGACCCAGTTTGAGAAAGAAAACACACTAGCATTCCATCCTTCACCACGGCCGTCCAAGCGACGGCGCATCGATCAACAAGATGAAAGGACTATGAAGTCCGTTCCGCCAAGAAAATATCTTCCAAACCGCCGTCCGGGACCTTTCATTGAGGAGGATGAGGAGGATGAGGCGGATGAGGATGAATCTGCAGAGTTTGCCACCCGCACTTCGGAGAGAATACAACCCAACCACCAGGGCAGGTGTCAAGCAGAAAATTCAACTCTTACTGACCCAGTCGCTTCACGTAAAACCCATCATGCGAAGAAGCTATGCGTTATTGCGAGCTCAGATGACTTTGAGGATCCCTTTGACCCAGGTCCCTCCGCCACAGGTTTCATATCGCGAAGAAGAAATCATAGGACCCAATCATCAACAGATCTTGACGCTGGAGTGCTCTCGACTGTTGCGACCTCACTTAGCTCAGATGGGAGAAAGAAACAACCTAAGTCCAAGGGAAAAGAGAATGACGAGGACGAGCAGGAAGACGAGTCACCCCAGAAGCGATGGGGTAACAAGAAGAAGGATCGAATCCATACCCCAACAACCATCGTTGATCTGACTGATATGTATGCTACGCAACCACTGAGGGAAAATTCACCACCGTGGAAACCGAGGGGCGCGATTTGGCAGAAGCCTTCGATGATCACTGGGGGGCACCGGTCCTCTGGACCCCAGAGTCCCAAACAGACAAGGCTTGATGCCATGAAGACAATGGCTTTGCCCGGACCACAGCCTATACTGTCAAGACTTGTGACTCAATCACCTGCATCCAGTCTAGAGTTAGACACGCAAGGTAAAGCGGCCGAACAGTCGCCGAGGCTTTTGACAGGAGATGGGACAACAGAGACCTACGACATAGCTCAAGAGCTTGCAGACCTTCCGTCTGACGCCTTCGCATCGTCTTCGTCCTCTCCTCAGAAACAAGACGAGGTCGTCCTCGTATCGGAAAGGCGTACCAGGCTAGCTGCACCACAGACTGGGTTACGTCAAACGACGCTATTCGGTCGAGACGGTGTTGATGAAGAAGTTCCGCCTTCACAGGCCAATAAGCGCTACAATTTCGTTACTACCCAAAAAGAGGAACCCCCAACTCATCACAAGTTGAACCACGAAGCAATGAAAACCTGGGTGTATCCCACCAATCTTGGAACGACGCGAGACTACCAATTTAACATCGTTGCTAGAGGGCTTTACCATAACCTTTTAGTTGCGTTGCCAACAGGATTAGGAAAGACATTCATTGCAGCAACTATCATGCTGAACTGGTACCGCTGGACGACAGAGGCACAGATCGTGTTTGTTGCGCCCACAAAGCCTCTTTGTACCCAGCAAGTCCAAGCCTGCTTCAACATCACCGGCATCCCGCGCTCCCAAACTACTCTGCTCACTGGGGGAGTTGCTCCGGGCTTAAGGGCTGAAGAATGGGCCAGCAAAAGAGTGTTCTTCATGACACCCCAAACGCTACTAAACGATCTCAAAGCTGGTTGTGCCGACCCCAAGAAGATCGTTCTCCTAGTGGTCGACGAGGCACACCGGGCTACTGGTTCATATGCTTACGTGGAGGTGGTCAGCTTGATGCGACGCTTTAATCCTAGCTTTCGAATACTTGCTCTGACTGCTACACCGGGTGCAGATGTGGAATCCGTGCAGAAGGTCATCGATGGTCTAGAAATCTCCAAAATCGAAATCCGTACGGAGAACTCTCTCGACATCCGTAACTTTGTTCATCAACGCAAAGTAGAGAAGCACACTTTTGTGAATAGTGAAGAGATGGAGATGTGCATGACGCTCTACTCCCAAGCCCTGCAACCTTTGACCAACAAGGTGGCCGGACTGAACGCGTTCTGGAGCCGCGACCCCCTTGATTTAACCCCATACGGATGCACACAGTCGCGTCAGAAATGGTTTGCTAGCGTTGGCAAGCATGCACCAATGCCTCAGAAAGCCATGGTGAACACCATCTTCCAGGTTCTAGGGAAGATATCGCAGGCCATGGAGTTACTGAAGTATCATGGCATTGGGCCCTTCTACACGAAGCTGAAAGATTTCAAGCAAGAGAATGAGGGGAGTAAATCTAAATATAAGAAAGAAGTAACCGACAGCGATTCCTTTAAGAAGCTTATGGTTAGACTGCAAAGCTGGGTGATTAGCGACAATTTTGTCGGCCATCCGAAGCTCGAATATCTCCAAGAGGCCATCCTTGATCATTTTGTTAACGCCGCGGAAGGCCGAAATCCAGATGGTGCTCCTCCATCGCAGACTCGCATTATGGTTTTCGCCCACTTCCGAGACAGTGCAGAGGAAATTGTGAAGATATTGAAGAGGCATCAACCGATGATCCGCCCTCGCGTTTTTGTTGGTCAAGCCATGGCCAAAAATTCAGATGGAATGAACCAAAAGGATCAGCTAGAGGTTATCGAAAAGTTTAAATCGGGGACATATAATACCCTTGTAGCCACATCTATTGGTGAAGAGGGTCTCGATATCGGTGAAGTCGATCTTATTATCTGTTATGATTCCAAAGCTTCACCAATCCGTATGTTACAACGCATGGGTCGAACAGGTCGAAAGCGCGAAGGCAAGATCATTTTGCTACAAATGAAAGGCAAAGAGGAAAACGATGCGATGAAAGCCAAGGATGCCTACGAAAAGATGCAAGAGTTAATTGCCGACGGCTCAAAATTCAACTTCCATGACGCGGTTTCGCGGCGGATTGTTCCTCGAGAGGTACAGCCTATAGTAGATAAATGTGTCGTTGAGATACCATTGGAGAATTCGCAAGCCGATTTTCTACCAGAACCTAAGAGGAGGAATGGAAGGCAACCGAAACGACCACCGAAGAAGTTCCACATGCCTGACGGTGTTATCACTAGCTTTGTCACGGCGGGTCGAATGGATCAAGAGGTCGCCCCCAAACCTCGTGGCAAGAAGAAGGCCACACCTGTGTATCCCAGTGAGGAGCTAGTGGTGTGCCCTCTCCTAGAGACGGTCCTACTTGATAACGGAGCTCTGAGGGATCTTGAACGTCGTTATCAGACAGTTTATGACGACGACAATAATGCCCCTATGATTGATGACCTAAACCTGGGTAAACATGTAGCACGGCAGCGCGTGGTATCGAGAACGGGAATATTTTCGCAGCCAGGGCGCGTGGCCCAGCGTTTTGCCAAAACCATGCAGCGGATGCACGAAATGGATGACGAGCGACTGGGTGAATTCAGAAGCAATGTTCATCGCTCCAACCTCGGATCAGCGCCGGAGAATAACATGGTTGTATCTGACCACTCTAACTCGGAACTGATGGAAGGACTAGATCCGGAGATATGGGAAGATGATGACCCAGCATCGCAGCCACAATCCAAACCCAGAACAAGGCCAGGTCCGAAACAGAAAGCAAAGACAACTCCCAAGACAGCAGCTCCTCGTAGTCGGCCGCCTAAAAAGGCCCCTGCTGCCACAAATTCACCAGTTCGGCAACCTACCGTCAAGGCAAAGACTAAGACACCTACCTACCGCCTCTCAGGTTTTGCAGATGAAGGGGAGGAATCTTCTCCTCCACCCACAGATCCCCAAATGCGTCTCGCCTCCCAAGCTGTCTCCCTAGGCTCAGACGACACTGTAGTCGATGATGCAATTGAAGATACCCAAGCCTATCTTCTAGACTCTGATCTCCGAAGCTTTATCGCATCTGACAACGAAGACATCCATGTGCCGAACTCGAGCCTTCCGAGTCTGGATTTTGGAGGCCTCGGGAAAGGGACGCAGGCTGTAGTTAACGAAGCAAAGCCGAAGAGACAGAAGAGGTTGGTGAAGATATTCACAAGCGACCCTACGGATGATGATGCGGTTGTTAGTAGTGATAGTGATGATAATATGTTGATCCAAAAGGAGGCAAGTGGGCGCGCTACGAAGAGGCCAGCTTTTGTAGTGGATTCTGTGACAGAGAGTGAGGGAGATGAGGAGGCCGTCAGGCTGCAGAAGAGGGCTCGGAGGCCAGTTGTTGACGATAGCGAAGACGAAGAGTGATGACATAAGTTGACAGCAATGCATGTTTTCTTGGTCCCTGGGGGATTGGATTGGACTTTACACATTGCAATATACCCATACAGCCACCGCTCAATGGAGCGTTGGCGAATTAAGACGATATCTTTGAGCTGATGCTTCTACGCCTTCTCAGGCTCGTCGAACTGCGTCCAATACTCTGGTTCATAGCCTTCCACGTTTTTGGTGTACTCTCCTCCTGCCTTGATCCATCCCTTGATGCCACCCGCAAGGGTCAAAGACTGCATTTCCGTTTCCCCATTCTCAGCCAGGTAGTCAGCAAACCAACCCGAGCAGCGCGGTCCTCTCCCATTCGATGAGCCTGCAAGGATTTAGCTGAGATGCAAGATGGACGATATGATTAACATGACACATTGACAGTCACGTTCCAAGGTTCACCACGCTACACCAGCCACCTGTCACATCATCCTCACCGCTCGAAGTCGGTAACGTACCACAATAGAAGGCTACCTGCTTGACGCCCGCTCTTTTACAGAGATCATAGAGAACAGCCCGGTTCATGTAGAAGCTATGAGCTGGGAGGTTTAGACTTCCTTTGATTGCACCACCTTCGTAATCTGTCCGCCGCACGTCGATGACAAGTAGTGAAGGGGATGCGAGTGATTCGAGGACGAGCTCGCGTGGTATGAGGAGCGCGGTTTGATGGGGGGCAGGGAAGGCGTCCCACCAGTTTTGTGGTTTAGTTTCTGCCATTGCATATGCTAGGATTCGGGACTGCAAGAATTCGGGAAAGAAATGAAGATAGATCCGTCTCCTTGCAGTGAATAAGTGAGGTGATTTTTAACAGCAAAAGCAAATGCATCAGCCCTATGCTTCATCCTGGCCCAGACCGGCGAGTCACGGCATGCCCGTGCGCCACAACCACCGCAGCAACCGCACCAATTTCGGTCGAGGTTTCACCGCCACAACTTACTTTGATGCCAGATTTCAACCAACACGATCGTCTGATGGAAGCGTGATTACAATTCCGAATTTAAACTCCGGCCGGCCCTGCTAATATATTCGACCCTCTGTCTTGCCCCTCACCTTCCGTCTCGGCATTTAGAATTGCCTTGCTTGTCTTTCATTTACTCAGTGGGCGCTTTAGATTAGTTTCTGGATAGGGTCGTCTGACGCCACACATACAACCTTTGTTACTGGAGCGTTTCAACACACAATCTGGCCTCTTTGACCCCAGGTCAATAGCCGGCTTCCGAGAAGCTTTATATAGGGCGAAGGCACGGTAGACTGTAAGTGGCAGGATTCCCCACACCCCAGGATCCTTTGGACACCGGACTGGACTTTGAAGACCTCGACTGACCAGGACCAACACCCATAGGTTTCGCAATGCGGTCAGCGGCGCAAGTGTTCTACCTAGCAGTTTTCTCGCTACTAGGGAGTTCACATGCTGCGAGCCACGCAGCACCCTCCAAGTCGAAGAACCCTCCCCCAAACGTCTGCGATGTAAGCAATGGATCCGCCTGCGCGGCCTCCGAACAGAGTCCTAAGTATACCGTACAGTTTGAGCCCGGAGCCATTGTCTCGGATGCGTGTGCCTCCTACAACACCCTCGAGCAGTTGAACGAAGCGATCCATCCCTACCTCCACTCGATCACACAGGACACAGACTTCTTTTCGCATTATCGTTTGAGCTTGTACAGCAAAAAATGCCCGTTCTGGAGTGATGAAAATGGTATGTGTGGGAATGTGGCTTGCGCGGTGAATACCCTGGACAATGAAGAAGATATCCCGCTGGTTTGGCGTGCGAAAGAGTTGGGGAAGCTTGAAGGCCCGACAGCACAGCATCCGGGGAAGAAACAACAACAGGAGAGGAGAGAAAAGCCGCTCCAAGGCGGCCTGGGTGAAAATGTGGGCGAGAGCTGTGTCGTGGAATACGATGACGAGTGCGACGACCGGGACTATTGTGTTCCCGACGACGAGGGTGCAACTGCGAAGGGGGACTACGTTTCTCTCGTCGACAACCCGGAGCGATTCACGGGCTATGCCGGCGTCGGTTCCCAGCAGGTCTGGGAAGCCATCTACCGTGAAAACTGCTTCAGCAAGCCCCCCAAGAACGGACAAAGCACCTCCCAATCCTCTCCCTTCGGCGGCTTCGAAAACCAGCAGCAGATGCATGCCGCCAACCAGCTGCGAAACGTCATGAAAGAGCAAGGTCTCCAGCAGAATGTCAAGTCAGCTATTGCACAAGGAACGGCCACGGCCCGTCTCGACCCCGTCGAATTCGATGACACATGTCTTGAGAAGCGTGTTTTTTATCGCGTGGTATCCGGTATGCATGCTTCTATCTCCACGCATCTGTGCTGGGAGTACTTGAACCAGACAACAGGACAATGGTCCCCAAATTTGGGCTGCTATGAAAACCGCCTCCACAAATTCCCCGATCGGATCTCCAATATTTACTTCAACTACGCACTCGTCATGCGCGCAGTCGGGAAGATAAAGCAACACGTACAAGACTACTCCTTCTGCTCTGAAGACCCCGCCCAAGACACCCGCACAAAAGCCATGGTCCTCCGTCTCGCCTCTGCCATTCCCTCCGGTCCCGAAATCTTCGACGAGACCATCATGTTCCAAGACCCGGACACCATCTCCCTCAAGGAAGACTTCCGCAACCGCTTCCGCAACGTCTCGCGCGTCATGGACTGTGTCGGCTGCGACAAATGCCGCCTCTGGGGCAAACTCCAAACAAACGGCTACGGCACCGCCCTCAAAGTCCTCTTCGAATTCGACGAGCATGATTCCAGCAAAGATCCACCCCTCCGTCGCACCGAGCTCGTGGCTTTGCTTAATACCATGGATCGTCTATCGCACTCGCTCTCTGCGATCAAGGAGTTTCGCAGTATGATCGATGAACGGGATGGTATTGCCAAGCCGGGAATTCCGACACTGCAATCTTCCGAAGAGGTCCTAAAAACGAAATCGATACTCGAGGATAAGGTAGATGAGAAATTTGATGATGATGGAATGCCGGACTTCCCGCGCAGATGGTATGCAGAAAATATGACGGTTATGGATGAATTTTGGGCAGAGTTGGAGTTGGTGACGAAGGCGTTTCTGTGGGTGTTGAAGAGTTGGGTGAGGATTCCTGGAAAGATGTAAGTTCTTTTTTATGGTGTTCCTCTTTCCAATGTAGACGCGAGGCTAACGATAGGTGTTTAATAGGATGAAGATCATCATAATTGAAGGAAGCAGATTGTGGGACTACTGGCTCGGCCTCCCTGTCAGACCCAGGAGCTGGGAGATTAGGTTCCCGGGTAGAGACGAGCTTTGAGAGTCATGTGATTATTATGCATTTGTGGCATCTGTATAAAAGACGGTACTTCTCTCTCGGCATAGCTTGGGAGTTTGAGTCAGATTTTGGCATTTTAATGGGGAGCATGGGATGGCGTTAACATTGACTTCAATTAGAACATACAAAGTGGGACATATAATAGTGTTATATGCATAACTTGTGTATGAAAACACGTATGTAAATTGCTACGTGAGTGGCCTTGGCCTCCGTAACCAATGTCATGAACCCCCTTCCCATGTGAGCCTTCCTGAAAGAAAATTCTATACATACTCATTCGCTTTTATAAATGCTACAAACGCCATCTTATTCAACCTATGCTATGCATAACCCCAGAGTCCCCCAAACCGGCAATATCAGTTCCCTCCCATATCCATAGTAGAAAGACATTACACAGAGAGCACCGCTGGTGCAACCATCTCTTGAGGAGGAATCGGGATTTCCATCGGCGCCTCAACGGCCTTGATCCGTTTTGTTTCCGGTTCTTCTTCGGGCTTTTGATTACTCTTCAGACTTTCAACTGGCGCATCGCTCTTCGTGTGCTCCCTCACTCGCGCTCGTTTCGTTGCTCTCGATTCCTGGGGTGGCAGTCCCAAACGCCGATCGACCGCCTTCGCCTTCTCCAAAACCCCCTCCGCATCCTCAAAACCTAGCGCTTTAATCACGTCCTGGTAGCACTTAGATTGATTCATCTCCACATAGCATTTATCTTTCCCCGGAATCATCTGGCCAAGAAGGTACTTTGTATTCCCCCACCGATTCTCGACTTGTAGAGCAAACCTTATGTACTCAGCGACGACGTTCTTCCACGCAGATTTCCATTCATGCGGGCCGCCTTCTGCGTCAGGGCGGAAGCAACTGGGATTTTTCTCAGCCTCGGTGGCGATCATGGCGCCGTCAACGTTGTATTCGCGGATGAGGTTGAGGGCTTCGGAGCGCGAGGTTATGTCGCCGTTCATCAGGCATGCAACGCCGGCTTCGCGACATATAGAGCCGACCAGTTTGAGTTGGTCGCGGATGGCGCGCTCGCGAGGTCGCATAGGAGTGGTTCTGCAGTGGATGGTTAGGCCGGTTATACCTGTTGCTACTAATTGTCTGACTAGGGCTTCCGTTTCTGAGGCGGTTTCTAGCAGCCGGATTTTGACGCTGATTCCTATCTCAAACTCTTTCCCCACTTCTTCGACTAATTTCTCCAAGATACTGCAGAGGAGGTCTGGTGTCTTCAACAGCGCTGCGCCCATTCCTCCAGCGGTCGAAAAAGGCTTTGGACATCCTGCATTCACATCGATACCTGCGACATCCGGTGCGACTATCCTCGCGGCTTGGACTGCAAGATCGGGATTTGCGGTGCCGACTTGGTATATCAGCCTTCCTCGCTCGAGCTCGGGATGTATTCGGTAGATCACGCTTTCACGATTAGAAGGATCAAGCGTTGGATTCTTTATCTTGGATGTAGGCAGACGAGAAAATTCAATTGTGTTCGTATGTGGATTCAGGCGGCGCCTTGTGCCTATTATCGCTCGGTCAACCGTTTCCGGACCTATAGAACTAGCAGTTTAGCAATCTACTCAACTCCTACGCACACGCGCACACAAAAAGCCAGAACAGACATACCCCATACCAGATCGGCGCCATATTTCAATGCAAGTAATCGTGAAGGAAGTTCCCCGGACCGCACCATCGGCGCAAGTACAACTTTACCGCGGTAATCGACGCCATTTTTAGGGATGGGGACGTGTTTGGGGGACGCCATGGCTGCTCGGGCTATGAAGGTGAGTGTTCGGAGCATTCCATGTCTGGGTGAGAGAGAATTGGGTGGGGGGAAGGTGGGACTCAAAAGTTCAAGGATGGGTTAGTCATTCCCTAGGTTTGGTTACCGCCCACGTGATGAGGCTCACTCGGCAACATCGCGCACTTGCTCTGACTAAAAGATCCACAAATTGAGCTCTATCCAACCCTTCTAGGCCTTCCCATTACGTGGTACATGCTGGTACGCTCGATGCAAACCATGCGCACAACAATCATCAGTATAGCTTAGAGATCAAGCCCGCGAAATGTCAAGCCACCCCTCCATCTCCTATCCACTCCAATACCGCAGATTCTCCTTGTTTCCAGTAGTCCATCCCATATTTCCTGTAGCCATTAGGTTTGAATTTAGCCCCCGGGTCCCCCAGCTTTTTCAGAACACAAATGTATTCAGTGCAACAGCAGAGACCAAGCTAGGAAGGTGTATTTGATCCCGAACGATTCTATCCGCAATCTTGACCAAAAAAATGCAATAAAGATTGGAACGTTGAATGCGGGCCATCAGAAGCCTGTTCTAGACGAGGTGTGCGAGTTTTGCTTATGTTTTTCAGAAAGCTATGTGTCCGTCTTCTACCGTCATCAGGGTGACGTGAATGAGAGGTGGGAATTCAAGGCAATGAGAGTACTAGGTGCTCCTAAGTGAGTGATCGTAGTTGTAGGGTTTTATATCGAAGTTGAGTTCCACGCCAATATGAGGTTCTTTAAGAGCCAGGAAACCTGTGCTGATCATCGGGGTCCAAATATCAGCTTTCAGACACCTAGGGCAATGTTTAAAGGCGTTGTCTAAAAATAGAGTAGCCTCATTCCTTTGAAATACCCTACGAAGAATGCCCGTGGAAGTCCATAGGAAGGTTAAACACGAGTATTGATGAAAGTATACGAAAGCCGTCGGCATTATCACCCTCTTTGGGGAGACGTTGGTATTGGAGACTACTCGCAGAATAATATCTAAGGACAACTATCTACTCAACATGGGAGGTGAATTTTAACGCATAGTCGTTAGTCCATTTTACAGGTATAGTTGTCATGCACCCTGTCCTAAGTAGGCATTCATGCAAGCGTCGTCTACCTCTATTGCTATAGAACTGTAGCGCTGCGGCTGACAACTTTATTTGAACCCAAGCTTCTCAACGTCCTTGGGGGACTTCCACACAATTGAGAGGAACGTAATTAGATCGTTCTAGTCAGCTTGTTGTTCTTCGTCTTGGATTATTGACCTCTCTAGACGACTGAACCCGCTAAGCCAACCAAACCCAGCTCCAAAGCTACGAGCTCAAGCATGCCTCTGCTAGGGTACAAGTGAGAATTCCCGAAGTATCGACCTCCAGCCTCCCTAGATACTGCGGCGGCAACGACGCAGCGACGAAGTTCAACTTTATTAGTAACCCGCCAGATCTCGTCGTTCCGATATCGCTCTTAAATTCATCATACTTTCAATACTCATCATGGCGAACATCGTCTTTTGGGAGTCCCGAGGTGAGGCTCGCTTTGAACAATCACGTAGGCGCGATTATACGAGGCAAGCGCTGTCTAGACCTTCCCGACGAGCGCATTGGAAGATCTCGTCAAGAATTTCATTCCGGAGCTAGGCAATAGGAGTTGTGCTGGGAGCTCGGAATGGTAATCACTGAAGACATCTTGAGCAGAGCGAATTTCGATTGAGTAGTAGCTTGTGCGAACGGTTGTTGATGAGGGGTATGCACAGAAGGCGATGATGACGATGATTTTGGGTTCTCAATCTATGTTCGAAGAATGAACCGTGATTTAAAGGGATATCCCCCGAATGATTCAACTTCCACATGGCCTTGGTTGACGATATTTCGCGACATAATTATTATATAAATCAAAGCAAATATTGATATGCACATGCACATCTGCCAAATACTAGTGTATAAAGTGCTAGTTTCTTCTCTCAAGTCCTTAATCCTCAAACAAGGCTTGCCTTACGCTAAGGTTATTTCTGTGGTAAGTTCATTCTTTATTTCATCTCTTAGTCACCTCCTACATTGGTCCATGTTTTGAATTCATTTCCACTGTCGAAAATCCCCTCCGTTTACTCAAAAAAAATTTTTTTTTTTTTAGTCGGCCTCACTGTCTCACACCTTTTCTATCATTTGGGCCCAGACCATCATGTTATTAACCTAAGTAAAGACATTGGAGCTTGATGATTGCGACGATTAAGATCCTTCATCTTGGGTAGAATTCTCAACCGAATCCCAATCCTCCCTCTTGAGAAGTCAAAGTCAACCTTCAAGACTAGCATAACCGATTTCTTCCCCATTCCATATCCGCTCAGTTCGATTTTGTCCACTGTGCTGGCCAGATCAACGAATTGTCCGTTAACTGAACAACATTCTACAGAAGGTCGTACAATGGCCCCTAAACCTAGGCTACTCCCCATTATTCACCCTTGACGGGCTCGGGGTTCCGGAGTTTGGAACTGCGGAGCATAAGGAGACGTTGTGCCAATCCAGATCTCAACACTGGGTTAGCTTGAGACACGTAAATTGCGGACTGAAAAAGGACTGAAAAATATCCCTATCGTAATCAAGTAAGAAGCAAGGATCAACAGCTTTCAGGTCTTTCTTCATATCTAAGCTCTCCAGATGAGAGGCTGAGGGCTGGCTGATAAAGCTATATCTAGTGAAGTGTGTCGCTCCCGAAATAGAGAACAGGAAAGAAGCGAAATCGGAAGTAGTAACTAGAAGCAGTCCCACATCCGTCGCAAGTCCCACTAATTCAACATCAAGCAGAAAATCATCAATCTTCGATTGACAGACTTCTCGGATCTGCAAAATATTGATCTTGCCTAGAATTCCTTGCAGTACTGCCTGAAGTGTATAGGACAGAAGTGCGTGCAGACCAAGTATCTTAGTATTTTGATCCAGGGTTTGGTCGGAGAGAGATTGAGCTTGGCCCAGGCTCTTAGCAAGGCATCTCAGCCTAGAAATACGCCCTCATTCCCGTAACGGTATAGCTGCCTTCGGGCCCAATAGAGTCCACTAGTCTTTAAGATCTTCTTTTGAATTGCTGAATTGACTTTATTCCTTAGGATATAGCTGTTAAAATGATTAAGTTCTATCCTGAGCATTTCGAGAGGTGCGTTGTAAGAAAGTCGACGAGATCAAACTTATCGGCTTCATGTCGGGTCGAATCCTCACGGATCAATGTCTCACGATCTGCCAAGGACTTCATTTGGACGTCTCTGTCCTCATTCAGATCCAGCAGTTCGATTGCCCTGACAGGCGTATGGAAACCTCGAAGCATGGTGTTTAATAGAACGTAGTACTATTCCTACTGTTACTGATAGTAGCAATCTCTTGGCAGTTGGAACGAAAGTGAATTGCCTTCTGTTACTGTACCGTTAATGAGGTTATAGTTACTGCAGTAACTGCCTATACTAATTGGCTTCTTGGCGTTTTGGTAACGCGTTCGCGGAGGACGTTTTCGCGCATAGTAGTACAAGGGCTGCTGTGGAACAGGAGGCACGCCTGGCAATGAGCTGCAGCAGTACATTGATACTGCTCAATCTGATCTCCTCGTTGCAGCCGAAGGCGATATAGTCTATGGAGATCCACTCACTTGGTGGCATTAAATTAGGCGTAAGCACTACCCAACGCTGTACAAGATAGCTCATGACTTCCTATCTATCCCTGCTACAAACTCTGAGTGCGAGACCCTCTGGAGCCTCCAGAAACGTTAGTTACTGCAGTAACTGCACTAAACAGTAGCTTCACGATTAATTGACTTGGCAGTAACTATTACTGCCTGTAAGCTGTTTTAATTCACTCTCTCCGTAAGAACGAATCTCTATTGCTGATAGTAACGCCTCAAAAGCACTACTAACAGTAACAGTTACGTTCTATTAAACACCATGCCTCGAAGTCAGCTCGTCCGAAATTGCTCGCACCCTCCTATGGCCTAGTTAGAATATATCGGCATCAAAAAGCCTCTTACAAGGGTGTTTGAGGCTCGCAATCACAGAACCGTCGAGGAACGGACGGGGTTTACAGTCGAAGTACATTGTCTCGAGTCGGGCAGCGAGGTGTTGCCATGGTTCGGCAGATCTTTGCAGTGTTAAATTTGCATTGGATTTCGGATACCGAATACTTTCCTCTGTAGCGCTTTCACGAAGGGCTTCTTGGAACACTCGTTGAAGCGTCAATGACAGAGTCGTAGGTTGAGCGGTGGAGCACCGGTGTCTTTATTTGCTAGATGATTTCGTCTAGTACTCATTCGGAATGTGGGCGATTAGATGCCACGGGGCAGGGTCTCATACGGCAAGGAGCGAGGCTACAGCCTCTTTGGGTAGAACTGCCATCGCCGTGAGAGGGTGTTGTAGGTAGGAAGAAGCGGTTTGCGGTGGCAAGGTGAATGCCGGAATGACGAGGAAGTCAAGGGGTGTTTGACCCACCGGATACGTAGGTGTGCTGCAATGATTTAAAGGTCTCGGTTAGGATTTTGTCACTTTAAACAAGTATCCTGTGGGGATGAGCAAGGTAAATTTCCGTGGCTTTGCTAAAATCTAATGTTAAGGCAAACCTCATAACCGAAGTAGCGACCGCCAGCCTCCATCGTCCGTTGGAGACCTGTCTTTTCTAATACTCAGACTAGAGCTATCTAATTCTAAATTCCACTCTTTCTAGGAAGACTACCCCTGCTATTCCAATTTATTATACAAGAACAAGTTCCGTGCCGGAAAGCGGACCCCGAACTAATTCCCCAATTTTCTGAAGTCTGCTGCTACCTGGTTCTACTAGCATATCTTGAGCGGAGCATTCTCAGTGATCTCTAAATTCTCTAGAATTAGTACCGCCCTTTTAGCCGCTTGATTCAAGAGCTTCTCAGGCAGTGAGTTCCTTGATAACTGGCAAATTTGGATTAGAGAAGCGCGATGTCGGGGCTCTAACTTCTCGAACCTCTCTATACCAGTACTATGTGAGCCACCCATTGAAAGTAGTAATAATTCAAGTGGACCTGAAATATTATCTATAAAGCTGAATAACCCGCTCTTGTACCGCCTAAAATGTACGTAGCTTTGCTAAAGGGGTTTCACGGCGCCAAATGCGTTCAATGAAGAGGCAGATACTAAGACTACTGGGCGGGTATCTGAAATCCACAAGTGGTTGTGCAAAGGATAAAGTTTCTTAATGAATGAAAATTCGCCGCCGTTAAGAACACTGAGCTGAATTCACCGAGGTCCAGACTGGCATCCCACAGTTCCGAAATGTTATGTGTGTTAAGCTGGAGAGCCTCCATCTTCCGGAAGGCCTTTGGGTATATTCTATAGGGGTTTAGAATGTTACAGACGTCAGTTGAAACGCCAAACACATAGCCACAGAGCTCATTTAGGCTAGCGTTAGCTGGCCCGATATTGTCCAGGGATATGGCGAAGCTGGGACTTGAGATACTGGCGCTGGCTAGGGTAATGTGCTTGCCGGATAGTAGATGGGGTGGGGTTGTTGGGGGGCCTCCATGGCTTGTACGAGGATGTCAACTCCTGTGTACAGTCCGTTGGACATGCTAACAACTGTATCGGAAGTTCAAGCTTGAGGTACGGTAACATGACTAATGATGGCTTGGTGGCATTTTAGGAAGTATTTATTTGGTTTTTCGTGTCTAAGTGTGTAAGTGAGTGGACTTGATGTACTAATGTTTCGGGAAATGGCTCAGGCATCGGGCGAGAAAGTCGATGAGGGCGTTACCGATATATTGAGTCACAGCCCATTCAGGGACTAGTCCCATGTGGTCAAGGTGATCGGGTAGTCCTCGGAGAAGGATCTCATTCCGTAAGCTGATGAAGTGTGTGAAAAATGCCTCAGAGAACATGCCGCTTTTCTTTCCCGTGCCTCCTTCAATTTCTACTGAACTGGCATCACATAGCCCATCACCCGTACCACTACCGAGATTCAGCCTACATTTCGAATCGCTACCCGGTGGATGTCACTTGCCTTCCATAAGAACCGCATGTCCTCCTGCTTGACATTTGAAGCCCGGTTGTCAACAACCCACGACGTATTCCACTACAGCAGCCAGTCCTCTCAACCAGTTACCTTCAAAATTGTTGGAGATAGTTCTCGACAACGATTTTTCCAACTGGCTATACTCCGATTCACCTCGCTCAGGACTTGGTTTCCTCTTGGTCTTCTGCGGCTTCGGGGACTGCTCTGAGGAAGAAGCCTATGTCAACTATATCAACAACACACTGTTCAACATGTGGCCTTCCCATAGCATACAGAACCTCAAGGACCTCGGTCAGTGCCCTCGTCGTGTGTCTCATGCTAAAGCTGTGATGCTTACTTTCTCTATCATCCCTCATTTCTCCCAGGCTACATCGATCGATAGCTACGAGGTAGATATTGTTTTCGAAACGCTGAAGCAGTCCCTTTCTCAGCACATATTCTGTAAATTGGTCATAACAAACAAGGGTGAGAAGGTTTGGTTTCCAGGAACCTGGATCAGCCTTTTCCGCTAGACATCCTATCATGCTACCGAAAATGAGGGCATTGTTATCTTTTATTTCCTCGCAGACAGCGTCTCTAGGTTTGCAAGCCTTCGGTACGTAACGTTTGGTCGCGATCAGTTTTCCGCCTCGCGGAATGACTTCTTTAATAGGGTTGCTTGCTTCAGAGCCGTTCATGAAGGATTGGATACGCTCAAGGTTCCATATTACCGGTTTTCTGGGAGCGGTTGCGATTAGGGAAGGACGCTCGAAGTCTACATCCTCCCTCGCTCATTCAGTCAAGTCGGAAATCCTCCCGAAAGAGCCGGGATGGAAGAGTTCCTCCTGCGGACTGTCTCTATGCCATCTAATAACCCTGAGGGGTTAAGTATGATTTTCAACCAATAGCAAATAGGGCATAGTTATGTTGAAGCGACAGATTGTTCATTCTGAGTTTGAGGGAGGTTGATATACAATGCCTGATCTGCCCTGTCTACCTCGAAGATTCTATATCAGTACTTAGTAATGTATACTGTAAGGAATGGAGGGTAAAGAGGAAAGGGTTAGGACGAGTAAAAGACAACTCAGATGCAATGCTATTCCATGTCCACTACAGCTTCACTGTGTGACATAAAGCCGATAGCTCAATGCTAGCGGGTGGAAACTGGTCGCCTCTCAAATCAGCCTAGAATGGGAACAAAACCCGAAATTTCAGACCACGCGGTTGCATTCAATTATGAATTTTTCTCTTTTCTTTGTGTGTAGACACCGTTTTTACCCGGAATCTTGGGATTTATTAGAATACAGACACTTAGGTGACAGAATTAGACCGACGAATTCAGAGTATACTGACGCATCCTGAGACTTTTGCATTGGCTGATCAGTAATGTCTTCTACTTCAGCCCCCTTCTTACACGCAGGACTCGACATCACTGCCTTTTTTACCACATGATAGAGCAGCTTTTGTAGAAGATTCTCCTATAGCAGGTAGGTTTCCAAAACAAGATAGATTGTTATAAGTGGCTGTTAGACCCCGCTTTCCGGCTCTGGTGCATTGGGAACGGATAGTTTGAATAGGTTCTTGGGAATCGTGGTCATTTTTAAGCTAGTGTGATCACGAATAGTGCTCAATGCTTAAATTCTTGTCCAGACTTTTCAGAGAATTTCCAGAGGCGTGAACATGTCGATATACGGATAGTAGAAGCTGGGCATAGGAATAACGAGTTGTTTGATATTCTTGCTGCTTTTTTCCAAGGCCCGCAGAACAATGTTCACGCCAACGACATCCACAAAGTCTTTATCTCTCTCACTCATCTCATCCCAATAATCTTGTACGAGAGAATGTGAATCCGGAGGCGGGTTGCCATGATATATCTTCGAGATTGTTAACGCATCGGCCGCTAGTAGATATTTTCTTTCATACTGAAGGTTACTAAATCCTAGTAGAAGAAAGCCGCAATGCAATAGTAAGTTCTTACTCTAGTTCTTATACAGGATCAAAGCTATCTTCGCCGACAAGATCCCATTTCTAAGCATACGAGAAGCAGACTACCTCGCTATTAAATAAAGGCACTAATCCTAGCTTACTTTCTCGCTCCAGAGAGTCCAGAGCATTCTCAAAGCTGTCACCCCCCTTGTCACGTTCACAAACTAAATCGTGAAACATCTGCTCACCAGGGAAACTAGAAGAGAGAAACCCACTTCCAAATCGTAAAGTTCTGACAGGGGTGCTAAAGAGATGGTGTGCGAAATGGTCTCTAGATTGGTCATACTCTGCTTGCTGCGCAGACAAAATATGATCTCGTCTAAGCCTACGCTAAATCCTGGCCACACGCATCTATTCAATCCGCGGTAAAAAAGATAAACCAACTTAATATCTTGAAGGGTAACTGGAGAAGGGGTGGTCGGTTGTAGAGTTTGCGGTGGAGTCGCTAAAGGAGAGGCAACTGGCTTGCAGGTTGCCGACTCCACTACCACGGTACCTCAATTGATATAAATACGTATACTTGTGCCGTCGTCAGTAGTAACGCGACGGATGACCCCGTTGTTGTCGTCCGGATTGCGGTGCTTGCAGCTTGTCCTTCAATTACCGGCTGATTGCAGATTCCTCGCAGTATTTAAAGTACACTATCATGGAGAGCTTGAATATTACAAGTCTTCACATAAAAAATTGTACATGTGTGAATGCCTGAAAGAGCTCTTGCGAATGAGGAAGACTGGCTGCGATAACCAGCGAGCTCCTGCCTGAAACACGAAATTCTTGATTATACAACAAATTTTTTTTTTTCAACAACCAAACAAGAGCATTAAGCCCGCTATGGGACGTGTGTCCATATTAAAGTAGTCGAGAATCGCTTGGCAATACTTCACTGTGCACTAGGAAAGACGCAAGTGCTAGAGGGTCTCGAAGCGCCAGGCGTTTTCCTCCTAACCCGTGGCTAAACAATCTCTCCTTTGCGAAAGAGACTCAACATCAGCAAAGATTCCAAGAGATGTCGTTGGACTGGCAAATAAGCTGGTTTGGGTTGCATATAGGGTCTATATTACGTGCGTTAAGGCCCGTGGATCGGCGCAGGGGAAGTGCTGCACCGCGCATATTGCATTAGCCACGGGCTATACGGCTGCATGGGCGGAAACGCGTTGAGCGCCGTGGAACCGTAAATTTTGGTTGGAAATAATGAGGCGGAATTTTGGAGCTGGTGGGGCAGCTTTTTGAAGAAATAGCAAGGGGGGAAGAGTTGAATTCGGACAGTACACGCGACGAAACACGCCAACGACGCGAGGATTGTTGACAAAGTATGGAACCAGAAAATATTTGAATTCATGCTCGACATTTAAAATAGAGATGTGGACTGGGAGTCAGGAAACGGCACCTTACCTCGACGCCGCCTAATGCGAACATTAAATCGTGAGAAGTCTAAAAAGAACGCTGAATGTAGCTAATATAGGGAGCCCAATTACGATATGCCTGCTTGCCGCTGGTTAAGCAGGACAACCCTCTCATTCACAGGTCGACAGCATTTTCCTCAGCACGCCCATCAAGGTTCCATTCTCCAGTGCCGCTGCAACCCTCTCCTTATCCCCTAACTGCTTGTTCACTGCTTCGTCAGTGCTGTGAGTCCCCTTTTTGATACGAACGTCAACACGAAAGCGAGGTGGCAGGGCTTGCTCGAGCCGCACTCGCACCCCAAGACCGATGACGGTGGCCAGCGAACAGTGCGTGATTGTGGGGGTGATCTCGACGACGACGGTGCTAATGGTGGAATGGGGCGACGAGGGGGGGAGGATGCGGATGTCGGGTAGGTTTACGACAGCGAGCGAGCCGAGCGACAGCGGATGCTCCGGGTCAGAAATGGAGGAGATGAGGTCTGCAGAAGGCAAAAGTAAAAAAGTCAGCCAAGCTGGTGTTGAAGCGCAGAGTCGCACCGGCATCAGGAGATCTACTCGCATATCGCCCGGCCAGCGGAGTGAGAGGAACGCACCGTAAATCTCCTGTTCATCAATGTCCTCGACAGAGTCGTCATCCGAGTCGCTTGCTGAGACGGGGCGCTCGAAGGGGTCACTCAGGTAGTTGTAGTGCGGTATCAGATGGTCGAACAGGCCGGTGCCACCATCTTCGCGCTGCTTGACCGAAGACTCTCTGCGGCGCGACGGCAGGTCGGAGGCGTTGAGGATGGTTGGGTTGGCGTTGTCCTTGTCGGGCTCCATGGCGGCGCGAGATAATCAGACAATCAGACAACCAGACAACCGGACAGGTGCAAGAGTGTGCATGCGTGTCCGAGCTAGGCAGGCACGAGGGAGAGTGACGGTAGCAGTCGTAGCAGTCGTAGCAGTCGTAGCAGTCGTAGCATCTTTACTCACCGTGCGGCGGAAAACTGTGCCGGTGGACTATCTCCGCCACCTCTGCCAAGATATCCCACTCCCACCGCCACCCTCACAATCTGCTTGTAACTTGCAGTGACAGCAAACCCTCCCGGCCACTGCTTACAAAGGGATTAGAAATGCCGTCACTCGCCGTCGGCGGCAACGAAACCAAATCTCTTTATCAAACCGCTACTAACCAGGTATCCGTGTGATTGTGGGGTTGATGCTTTAAGTTAGCCTTCTCTCAAAGGAGGCCCTCATCCATCGCAGGGAAAACCCTCCTGCAGGTCATCCCGTCACATCCAAGGCAGTCGGCGACCTGCATGGAACCTTCTTTTCCTCCGCAGCATGCCGCCTCCACCGTCGACTGCGATGAATTGCTGCATCAGCGGCTGACGCGGGACGCTGGGCCACAGCATGCCTGCACCATGCTCTGGCTGACTGGCAGGCTGGTCGTGGTTGCCACCGCTGTCGAGAGACATTGCTCAATGATGTGCCGCCAGGACGCCTTACTCTAAGCTGTTTCTGTCTAGCCGCTGAGCAGCATGCAACGGTGCGATGATGCGCCAAATGCCGTGTCTGGAGCGTTGCCAAGCCGTCTTCATGCATCAGCCCTCGACTGCAGACTTAGCTCGTCAATAGCCCCCTCGACCTTCGTAAAGCTCCGCTCTCGAAGCATTGTCGAAGCCTGGGGTCTCGTGGAAGCTTTTAGTATAGGCTGGCACGGAAAGATGAAGCGAACAGATTGACCTCATCAGTGCTGATCCTGTCAGCCTTCTCCCTGTGCACGCTCAGGCACGCGGCATCACCGAAGCGGATTTGCCCCTGGTCAATATTCGATGAATGAACCAAGGACTTGGGATTCTTGCGCTTTCCAGGAGTCCAGCAGCCGCCAGTGCGGCTGGCCACACATGTACCGCTGAAAGTGAGTTCTGTCATGTTCTGCTGCGGGAGCATCCGGTCAGATATCCGGACGGGCACAGAAGCCATCAGAATCCAGATACGAGCATGAGTATGAGCATGAGCACGAGCACAAGTGCTTCCAGTGTTGAGGCTGCTTGTTCTATCGGATAATTCAAGTCGGCTTCTGCAGCATCGATGTGGTCTGCGTACGTCAACAAGCGCCACGGGGATAGCTATGCCGCAGAAAATGTTGCGGTTCAATCATGTTCATCCGAAAGTAAAGCTGTCCATCACCCGGCCCGCCATCGTTGATTGTCTTTGACTATCTCACCCGACTTGGCAGAATATATTGTCCTGATCAACCCAGCGGAGTCGCGTGTAGCTGCGACCTTCAATCGAATCACGTCCCGAACGAGCCGTGGGATTGGATCTCAAAGCGTATCACCACCTTCTGGCATTACCAGTCACCCGGGCCAATTCACGCTGGAGGCTGCTGGGCTATTAGGATTCGTGTTCTTTTCATGCGCGCTCGCGATGCCCTAGATGCTGACGAAATTGGCAATACTGCTGGCCGCGCGCATTGCAAGACCTTCATCAGCCCCAGATGACGGCGATGATTTTGCAGAATATTGTTTCATGCGCGGGCTACTGGTGGTGTTGCACTTGTGGTCAGAGCACAGCATCCATGGCATGCGCAGCCAATCGACCCCAGTCATTCCGCCGAGGCACTTCTGGTCAGCCAGGGTGAATTAAGTGTACGGCCAGCCAGGCGGGCGGCCAGAAGCCAGGAGGATCGCCAGCCGCCAGACATCTTCACGCCCAACCTGGCTGAGGGATGCAAAACATTTCTAGCAAACTGGCGTCGAATCTGAGTGAAGGGAGCCAGTGCTAGTCAGTGCGGTGCCACTGCCAGGCAGCGGTCGATCCAAAAAGCGAGCCTCCTTCCTTTCCAAGGCCGCCTAGTGCCGTCACAATGGAGATGGCTGTTCCCTAGACTCCTTGGGGTTCAAAAAAAGTGTGCCCCTTTCTGGTAGTCTACTATACGGCGGTTGAGATCTGATATATCCCAGGGCGAAGAATAGTGATTCGTCATCGCGCCTATTTTGCAGCAATTTCGAGGACTGGAGACCCACTTGCAGTTGGGCAGTGGGCTTTTGGAGCCACCCAAGATTCCAGGTTGTCCTGGAGGGGAACGTGCACCAGCCTCGACATCCTAGGAACAATAGAGTTGTGGGATAGCGTAAGGGCTCGTTCTCGACGTTCGGCAATGTTCTGTAGTTGTAGTCCTATCAGAGGTGGAGCACTGGCTTCTGGAGTATGGGACGTCTAATGGGTGGTAGCTGTTGCTCCTGATTTGCATTTGGCCGCCTGCAACCAGCGCCGCCGGTCGCGTTCTTTAAACGTCGTCCCTTTGATGAGAAAAGATGAAGATGACTGCGTTGGATTCGTCAAGTAGAGGGGGCCGGAGTCGTACGATGATTTATAGTGGACCAGACTCAGCGCAGCAGGCAACCCACCCCTTATTCTTTTCAGCAGCGGTAGACGCAGTAGCTCGCCATGTTGTAAGCTTGAAGAGCCCTGCGAGGGGTCGAGTAGCAGCATCTCTGAGCACACTAAACCTCCATCGTCTTTCTCTGACTAGATATTTACCCCCCTGCGGCCCTGCTCGAGACACCCCCACAGCTCAACGGCAGTTCCCATCCTCCACCAGGCCCTGCAGTCCATCTGCAACTCAGGGCTTGCGCTCACACGCTCGGGTGCGCTTACGGAGGAGTCTCTCTGCGCAACCTGACTCTTGCAAGTTACATCCCCTCACAACCGGTTTTGGCATTTGCTCGCTGCCGTCTCCTGCTGCTCCTCGTCACGCCGGGCATCCTCTTCAAGCCCTCAGGAGACTCGTACCACGGGCACGCGAGAGCCACGCACTACACACAGGCCTCTCAACCCTGGCCCGCCAAACCTCGTCCCCACAGCTCATCTCTATGCGCCCTGATCTAACATCATCCGGCCTTGCGGAGATTTCTTTCCCGCTGTAAAAGCATACTTTCGCAGGCCCCGCGAAATCACGACCACCATTTGCATCTTCTTGGGGACCTCGACGTGACTTCGTCATTTTGCCGTTCGTCAGCGGACATTGGTCCAGAGTCCAGCCTTGAAGTTGCTATCGATTGGCTCGCGCTCTCCACCGGATCCCAAACCATCTCAACCTGGCTGGCAACTGAGAACCCCGCCGCCCGCTGGTAACCACCACGCTTCAGAACTTCTTGAGCATCCGATATCGACTTTCGTCGAACTCTCCTCAGCGCGAATATGCCGGGCGAAACTAGCGGACGACCACTGTTGCCACAGACGGCTCAGATGCAGAGCTTTACCTTTGCGCCGCCGACTCTGGCGCCAAGAGAGAATCAGCGGAGTGAGAACCATTTGTGCGCTACGGCTTCAAAAACGGAATGCTAATCATGTCTCGCAGATTATGTCTTTGTGGACGAACACAATAGACATAAGCGCCTCAAAGGTGCGGCACAGCACCTTCACCTTGACCCTATTCAGACGTTAAGATACTGACTGTAAACAGTGATGAGAGCATGCGAAGGTTGTCGAAGGCGCAAGATCAAATGCGATGCTGCGACCACGAACGCATGGCCATGCGCTGCTTGTATCCGGTTGAAGCTCAATTGCGTGCCACCCACCGTCAGCTATGATAAAGATTTTAACTCTGGAACTCAGACCTTCGAACTCGAAACGAAGCCCGCCGAGTATGCTGTGTCCGCTGTGAATAGCCAGCATGACTATCAGCGCCATGCGGTTATGCCCCACGAACTCGCTTCGCAAATGCCAGCCTCATTGCCCACTCCGGTCACCGCAACGTATGCAGAAAGCATCAGGATGTACCAGACGTCGCCCTACATGGAACAGTCCCCGCAGGACCACATTCAGTATCCGCCTATGGCGCAGCCCCAAGTTGTTGGACCGAACATAACCTACCAACCTCATCAAATGTACTCTGAAGCCCAGTCTGCTGCGCCAGCTCCATCTATGAGCCCTCCAGCAACAGAACCAAATTGGAGAAGCGATCCATCCTCGAATCTCGCAGATGCACTTGGTGAATTAAAGATTGACTATACAGCAGTCGGTAAGATTACCGCAAACCTGCACCGTATTTCTATCTACTGACTAGTACAGCACCATACATTACAAATCAAAAGAAAAATCTCGCAGAGACGCCTGCGCAAGAAGAGTTCGAGGTTCAACTACCCCCTTCGGCGAGTCTGGATCATACAATTCGAATACCACCAGAAATGATGCCTTCGGATGAACAAGCGCTTCAGTATTTCGAATACTACTTCGACAGCATCCATCCGTACTGTCCAGTGATTAATCGTGCTTACTTTTACCAACAATGGCAAACCGCTCCAGAAACCATTTCACCACTCCTGCTAGAGGCCATTTTTGCTTGCGCGTCGGTGATGCTGGAAGGCGTTTCGGAAGGAAACAAGTGGTTGGCCCTTGCGTCCAGTTAGTGCCCCCCCCCTCTCCCGCTGGTTTCACTTCGCTGACCCTGAGCCCAGAGCATGAGGAGAGCTTTAAAGACGTTCCCCGATTAAGCACGATGCAGGCGGTGATTTTGTTGATGAAAGCAAGAGAAGCATCCCCAAGGCGTGGCTATTTTTGGCGCTCATGGATGACCGTTGTCAATCTTGTTGCAATGGCAAAGGACCTCGAATTAGACGAGCATTACGAAACGCACCAGATGGGCAAATCGTGTGGTTCTTCAGCACCTGATTGCATTGCGAAAACAAGGGTGTGGCATACCCTATTCGTGCTGGAGATAATGGTCGGGGGTCCTCAGGGTACGTAATCGTTTCAGTCGTTTCGGCAAAAGGTGCTAAAAAAAATTAAACAGGACGATTTGACTTCGGTGTTTACCTGGACACTGTGGACTTCGAGATGCCCACACTAATTCCTGGGCTTGACCGTGCTGAATTTCAGATTTCACGCCAGTTCGCTCAATACATCCGAATTGTCAAGAACATTCAGCAAACAACTCTATCCCACGGAAAATTGAGGAAGAAGAGAAAGGACTGGGCGTTGGATCCTGAGTTCGTTGGCCATAACGCCGACTGGCCGGTTTGGCTAAGGGAACTACCAAATGACATGCAGATTGTCTATCCACAGGACGGGTCGGCACCATGGATTCCATCCCACTTCATCGCGAATATGCACTGTTATCACTATCTTGGGGTAATCATGCACCTCCGACCGCAGCTCCAGGTTCTCTCGGACTCATATGACGGCGTGTGGAAGCAGCACATGATATCCTGCTATTCGGCAGCAAAGAACATGTGCAAACTGCAGGAAGCGATCTTGAAGACGTATGGACTAGCCGGGCTACTCTGTATGCAGAGGGGAATGAGCTTCACTATCTACGCAGTCCTCACCTGCACCATGCTTCATCTGGTAAGTCCACCTTTCATCGGCTACCAACGAGCGTGCTCTGACTAGGCTAGGTTGCCATAACTTGCCCAGATCCAGAACTGAACAATGATGCTCGCGAGTTCTTTGTGAGACATATGCGGATCCTAGAGACGTGTACCCCTTCATGGCCAATGCCAGAGATGCATCAGCAAGTCAACACCCTGCGTCAAGCATTTTCTGCCGATATAACAAAGCCTTTCGTACTGAAACCTAGTTTTCCGTTTGGAAGTCCACAAGCCCCCGCGCAGTCCAGCCCACTAAGCAATGAGGGTTCGTACCGGTCTCGTCTTCCCAGCCAGCACTCGCCTTTGGAACATCCAGGTCAAGTCAACTACCATGCCCACCCCATCACTCCACCAATCTCGGCTTCCGACCAGGATCCCAAGGCTGACTCTCCAGTAGCTCAGCCTTTGGTTATGATGGCAGCTGGACAACGTGCGCCTCAGACCACCGCGAGTATGCAAATGCAAGAACCGGTGCAATGGAACCCTCAACGCATTTTTGAGTGAGTTGCTGTACCCGCCGATCCAACCGCTCAACCCGAACAATTACTGACTGAATGTGGCACAGCCAATGGAATGTTGCCTTTGGTACGCCCCCACCTAGCACATCGTCCCAATCGTCACCTCCTCTAAGACCGCCTCCCACAGGAACTTACGAAGTCCGGACACCACAGGAGAGCAATCCACCGGGATATCAGCTACCAAATGTCTCTCCTCAATCAAACAGCATTCAAAGCGTACAGTCTCAGCTACCGCCTCCTACTAGTTATGCTACCCCGAGCGTTCCGTATGTCACCCCGACTATGTGGCAGGAGGTGGTTGCTAGCTCCTTTCCGGATGGCCTCAAGCGCAGATGGGACCATGGAAACGCTCCAATGATAGATCAATCCATGTATAAACGAGCAAGATGATCACTTGGTTTGCGCGTAAGCTAGCCACCCAAACTTGCGGCCGGAAGCCCCGATGGATTCCGCATTCGTATCACGCTTCGGCGACTTGTGATCAAATATTTGAGAGGACAATGTCACAGAAGAGGAGGACAAGCCTTATTCGCCACCTCAAAAATGATTGGGCATACCTTCGTCGGCCGATAAATCATCACCACCCTCCACGATCATGCAGGGGAGATGTGTTGCAGATATCGAACGGCTACGGTTAACCTTCCAAAGTGGGTTACCTGATAATGGAGAAGAGCTCACGAGCGTTGCACAGTGCCATACTCACGGTCGCATGGTGTCCTGCAAGCAGCCGTAGCTTGCAAGATGCCACAAAGCTTGATCAAAGACTCTAAAAATATCTCGACATCGATTATTGTGCGACCGAACTTCCTTCCCCGGGACCAACCAGGGAAAATAATGTTTGCTTCTAACATGCACGCGTACAGCGGACTGCGGGCTACAGCAGTGCTTGTAGGAGAGGAGAAGTGTTTCGTTATCTCCATGCCAGTTCGCAGCATGTATTCCCACGGGTATCGATTCTGCCATCAACATATCACGGTCATTACTGACCTCTGTACTTTTACTTTCTGCATCATATCGGGCGGTTTATTCAAGGAAAAGGGATGCGGTACTGAGAATTATCACCATCAGGAATGGGTATAATGCTAGTCAGCCACTACGGCTTCAATGTTTACTTTCGTATTAGTCGAATTCGCCGTCCCTTTTGACAAACTTGGCCACCACAATCGTTCGCAAGTGCCCAAAAGCACATGTCATCCTCTTGTATCATTCCTCGGCGAAGTGGAGAGGAAGCTGCTGACGCTCTCAAACGCCCTCCCCATGACGCGCATCTATCTACAAGCGCTTGCAACTAGCAAGTCCCACACCCACGTTGACAAAAGCCGCTACAACATATCTACACATCATTGCTAACCCTAGCGGCGCTTGAATTTCCCCAGAAATCCACATGATCCTGACCATACGACCCTTTTGCGCCTCAGGTCATCAATCAAACTTTCCCGGGCTCTCAACTCCTTACAAGTTCTACGTGCATATTGCCTCCGCATTCATTCAGGAAATTCGCCTCTGAAATCCTGCAATACCGGAAACTTGCAGTAGCTCCAACACCCGTCCTCTCCAACGTTTAAGCGAGCAAAAGATTTACACAATCAGGCCAACTAATCAACAATGCTAATCTCTTCTTACTAACACCGTGTAATCTGGACCGCCATCTAAATTTCCCCGGCGGCAGGAGCCAACCCCTTCAAATCCCGATTAACCATTCCATCCACATTTGTAAGGTCAGTCGCTAGGCCGCGGAAACTTCCACCTGTCCAAATCCGACCCGCATTCCGACACACCGTGTCCAGGAACAGAATGATGCTGTAGCGGTTCACAACTCTGCATGGGGTGAAATGGAGAGTTCTTCACCCTCTCCAAGGTTCAAGGTGCGTTGGGAGGGGAAGGGAATTTGGTAGTGCCGGTGTGTGTGCTAGGGACCTGCATGCTGTACGAATATTGATGCAGGAAAGTGGCGCGGCTATCTTAGAGCGAATGGTGCGTGCGTTTTGTCACTTGTGCATGAATGCTGAATTGGACGCGGGTTCGGGATTCGGTACATTATCGAGGGAGGGAGGCGCGCATCCCTTTCGCATGTGATGCCGGTGCATGGACGGTCGCTAGCCGGGCTGGCAGAGCGGAACGGTAAGACGGCCAAGAAATTAAGCTGCCTGCAGCTTGTGCCTTCATCGAACGTGCGTGCCGGCCTTTTTTGCAGGGTGCGCTTTTTGGACTTGCGGTACTCCATATCCTGGCAGGGGTTGTGCTTTGCCTGGCTTTCAATTATCGACACTACCAAATTGCTGGAGATCGTTCGTGGACATATTTCCCACTTTGTATATCCTGATGAAGCTCTGAATGCTACTGTATTAATTTCGCAATCTACCCACAGCCTTTGATTCCTGATGGACGTTTGTGGGTACACTGACATGGGATGCACCTGCAGCCTTACCAGATCTCCACAGCTCCTACTCGACCTTCTCAATTCGTGCGGAGCTTTATTGTCGTACGGCGCCGCACCGTCATCGGTGGCAACTATCAAGATACCGGCGCGGCATTATGCTTCCCTTGTTCTTAAAGACTTGATCATCAAAGATGGACAGTATATAAACATTACGGCACAAAACTTAGCGAGGCTATTCTCTCTAGTTTCAACCTCACCGGTGTGCACTTTGCGAATCTAAACGATGTTTTTGATCGACTAGCAGCTGCGGATATCTAGCTCGAGAGTTTCGTGCATGGTCTTTCTTGGATTCTCCTTCAAATGCGGGCCGATTCCTTTTACTTTGGAGAACGACAGCCATGAGCAGATGCTTTCTGAGATAGGTAATCTGGCGATTCTCTGCCCACGGGTGGTGCTACGACTAGGATACGGCAAGGCTGCGATATTCGCCTCTTCCCTCTCTCCAAGTGACATGCATTGATTAACTAACAGAATCTCCTAGTCTGTTGACGACGAACGCGAATCCTTCGTTTACGTATCCTTGCTTGAAGTAGATTTTAACTTTTACCAGCACGACTCAAAACACGAGCTTCCACTACTTTGACATGACATCTCTAACGCTTTGGGTGCCTTCATTCCCCATTATCCCATCGCGGCGCGTGTGCTGTGCTGTCAGTCATGTCAGGGACGCGGCTCGCGCCAGTCCCGCTCCCGGCTCGCTTCCGATCGATAACACGCGACGCTATAACGTGAAACACTTAGAAAGTGGGTTTCATGCAGCCACTGCACCTCCTGTCACGCAATGGTTGGATGGGGCGATTCGTGAACAGACGTCTTGCTAAGTCCGTTTTGCTTTTGTGGGATTGCTGCTTCCTGAGCGGGATCTTTTCGGGATGTGGAGGACGTGGTTGTTGCGCCAGGGTCGGGGACGGCTGGGTGAATATCGGTGGTAATGATGAGGAAAGGGGCCAGGTTAAGTTTGATCTGCGGTCAGGATGTGTGAGCTGTCTGTGTTACTTTGTATTTTGCCGCGAAGCTTGACGCGCTAGGATGAGACACGAGATCCAGAGCTTCCAGGATGCTGGGAAAGAAGATGGCTGAAGCAATTCAAGCTTAATCTTACGTTGGGTGATTTGATGCGTGTTTGCCCCGTATCGTGCTGACTCTCATCAAATTGTCGCAATCGCCATGGCTCTCTCATTTCTTGTCGACGCAGGGCGAGTGGATTCAGTAGACGACCTTTCATATGATCGAGATAGGAGAAGCGCGGGCATCAGGAGTGCTTTGGGCACATACTGCATGGCGCACCTCAGAACCATTCAATTGGAATGCCAAGTCCTCAGTTTCAATGTCACCGACGCCACATCATTCGCGATATAGAGAGACTTACGCGTCTATACATGATGCACCGCACGGCTCGAGGGGCTCAAACCCCCATCTTCTGTATTCATTTCCCAGTCCTTAGCCTTTCGTGTCGAGAAGAACAATCTCGTTATGCGTTGATAAAGATAAGGCATTCAGCGGTGTTCGTTGAACTTCGTATTCGTGTTGACATTGAGCTTAAGAAATGCTGGGATGAAGGATGTTGATTGGCTGGTTCCACAGTATGTCTAGTTTGGGTTAATTAGTGCGGTGGCATGATGATGAGTGCACGTGGAGCGGATCTTGGCGTAACGTTTGTTGAGACGACACGTCCTCCACGTCGCAGCTTGCGCGGACCTGCGTCCTTCAAGTCTGGATAGGAGTGAAATAGGATTCTTAGTCCGTTAATGGATTAAAAGGCTTCCACCAGGCAAATCCCCAACTAGGGTGCAGCCGCCTAGCGAAGAATTGCTACATATAGACCTTCCTCCCATTGTGATTCCAGAGAAGAAACGGCGCCCATGCCTCAATGTTTCTAGGCTATAATCTATGCCAGATACTTCTCTTAAATTCCTGATTCCTGGAGAGCCCCTGTCGAGCATCATCTTCTGCCTTGTGCACTCCACCTCAGTGGATTGCTCCCAATATATGTTTATCATTTCGCCACTCCGAACTTGATCGAGAAACTCGAAGTAGACCCTAACGAAGCCTCCAAGCTCGCTGCTATACTTATATAGGTAACTAGGCATATTCTGCTTTAATTCTGAAAATACCCCCCAAGCAAGATAACTAGGTGAAATTTGGCATGGTTACATAAGCGATACCTTACTTTCCCAAAGCAACCACCAGAATTGTCACCACACCGTCCCCGCAATATCCCAGCTTTTTGAACGTTGAACATATCTCTCGCATTCAAAAATGCCGCCACAAAGATTAAGAAACGGAAAGACTAGAGTAAGACAACAACTCTTTGCACGAAGCAAACCACAGCAGCCTCCCAAGGTAGCGAAATCTATCCAAAAATACTACCTGACTCTTAAGTCTGAACATACCAACTTAAAGGCCAGACTGTAAGTTTTTTAGGCTCATGTACCTCAAACGCCTTCACTGAAAGCTGAATCTGTTTACAGTTTCTGAAAAAATGCAAACGATTCTCTAATTCTTCATCAGTCAACCGAATTTCTTGGCGGACTCCTCTCCTATCTCTACCGAGAGACGTTGAATAGTCACAGGCAAAGGGGAATTCAATATCTGTAATCGGAACCTACAAAAACCCACCCACTCCACTCTACGGGCGCTGTGTTAGAGCCCTCCTGATCGCCCAGTCTTGCACCTATCAAAGTATGTTGCTTGCTATACGAGGATCTTTGCTCTATCTTCATTTGCGACCTTGAAACGAGGCTCTGAATGCGATACCAGCTCCCAGTACAGCTCGAAGTGACTAAGGAGCTCTGACCGGCTGCGCCATGCGTAGCAAGGGCGTGAACGAAGTTAGAACGACTGTTTTTCGAAGACATTTGTTAATTTGAAGAGAGTTGTTCCACTAGATTCCGAGGAATGAGGATATAGACTAGAGTTTGGAAATTATGTTTGTAGCAGCACTGGCAAGGTTGGTGAGGAAAGGGTTAATCATTTGGTTTATGAACACTGCTACAGACGAGATATGATGAAGGAAGTAAGAGAATTAAAAGGCATCCCCTTTCTTCCTTCTTTCTCTCTTCATCTTAACCTCTTCTCTATCTTAACTTAGTCCTTCATCCGAGCCTATATCGTTGTGCTAAGGTCTGCCCTTGCATTCTATTTGACCCCTCATACATTCCCATCTCCTCACCGCCTCCATCAACCTCTCAACTTCACATCTTCAATACTGCTGCCTGCCACCGCTCTTTCAGTCAATCGTCCTCACTATTTCTTTCTCAGTCATGTGTCCTGTATATAGGCCCCTGCTAGCTCCAGCGATTGGTCTTTCCTTCTACCTCGCAGCTTCTTTCGACTTCGCAACTTCTCGCTTTCCTCAAATCTTTAGCCTCTCGATATACCCAATACTCTTGCCCCTCACAAATTCGTCCCAGAATGGCGCCGCGAAGGTCTGAGCAACGTTTACGAGCGCTCTCAACGAAGTTCGACACAGGCCGGGCTGATATTAATCCAAAACATCGCGTAGACAAGAACAAAGGCTTCGTGAAGTACCGCAATGGCCTGCTCAAGCTCAACCAGGCTTCACCGGATATCAACTACATGTACGCTAGCAACATTGCCACATTGATCAAATGAGAATACAACTTACACTATACAGCACCAAGGAGAATTCGTTGAAGTCTCCGCTGCTTCGCATGCCACCTGAGATTCGTAACAAGATCTTCGGATACGTTCTCGGAGGCCACGACATCAAAATCCAAGTCGAAAAAAATAAGTACATCCTGGAGACCCGGCAGTGGTCTCATGATATCTGGCACGTGGCACGCCCATTGGACTCCCCCCAAAATTGCGACCCCTCGCCGTACTCCGTCAAGCCCAACTTCCAGCTCCTTCGCGTCTGCCGCCAAATCTACAACGAAGCCGCAGTCCTTCCATACAAGCTCAACAATTTCTCCTTCGCGGGCTCTGCTCGGAAATACCTCGGAAAGTACGGGAACAACTGGTACAACCCGACGGACTATTGGGTCGAGCGACGGACCATTGCCCAGCTTCAGGCTGTCACAACTCTGGAGCCGTCTGTGCGCTACATGGATGAGTACACGTCGAAGCGGCGGCCGGCTTTTCGCCGTAGGTTCCCGAAAATCAAGCACCTCATCATAAATATTCCATGGAAGGGAACGGAACGTTGGACTGAGTGGTCCAAGCAGATTGTCGTCATGCGGGAGAAAGGGAAGGTCGACATCGAGTGGCGGTACTTGGAGCGACCTCCTGCAGGGCACTAGGTACCACTTTGCATGTAGCCTTGTCTCTGAAAATGCGACATGATAAGGTTGGATGCAGTGTTTCGGAAAGGCTATAGCATCATCCTCGCGACTCGGGTTTATTCTAACACCTTGAAAGCTCTCGCTCTCTCGGGCAGAATGGGAGAACGGCCTTCCTAAGGCCCGGGTTCCTTTATTTTCATATCTTTTCACCAACCTACGACACCCATCCTTACTCCCCATCCTTATACTTCCATTCATTTCTTCTCCATTCTTATCCATGTGTAAACTGAAAGGCACCATCTTACTCCGATACATCCATCCATTATCCCCATTTTTACCCCCCTACCCCCCAATGCACATACCTGCTATCTAAGGTCATGGATCTGTATACTAGAATCTCGACGATTTATTGCGGTTTTGGGTACTTCGGTCCTCTTCACAACTCTCCATATCTAGGTCTGGAGTTTCTAGCGTTCATCTACTTGCCTTTTCAACATCTAGTCCTCCTTCATTCTCCATTAGTTAGGAATAGAAGACTTTTACAATGGCTTCCTCTATCTTCAGTAGCAGTGAGTATATATTTTTCTAAAGATACTGATCATCAAATGAAGAAGTTCCAAGCTGATGTTACCGCCCATCCTATTGGGGAGACATGCCCGAATTCGTGCCACTCAACTCCGCCACTTGCTCGAGGATTAAGTGATGGTTGTAGGGGAGTGATCGTTGAATGTCGTTAGATGTCATTCACAGCTTATTCCAACATCTCTTTCGCCTCCACCACAACCTAGCCAATCTCCCATTTCTTCCCTTCTCTCTCTCAATACCTTCTTTACTCCACCTCGAATCTCAGCATAGAGCAATCAACGCTTTTTCATGGCACTAAAGAAGGTCTAGTCAAAGCGTTAGTTTAAACTTCCACCGAGCACTTTTGCGACTCGAGGACAGAGGAAGATGAAGAAGGCCGGGAAGATAGTGGCTCCGATCAAGGTTTATAAGCTTGCCAGCGGTCTCACCAAAATCATGGTGTTTAATAGAACGTAGTACTGCTCCTACTGTTACTGATAGTAACAATCTCTTAGCAGTTAGAACAAAAGTGAATTGCCTTCTGTTACTATACAGTTAATAAGGCTATAGTTACTGCAGTAACTGCCTATACTATCTATTATTAGTACAGAACAGTGAAGTAACTCCTTGCACTTAAAGCTTGCAGCTAGTTTAACACCTTGCAAGCTCTTGTTGTCTTAAGGAGTTAAGGGCTACCTCTAGAAGCTCTTATAATTAAGGCCTTGTCCTCTAGTATTTCTATTCTTACAAGTTTCCTAAGGACCCTCACCTTAACAACACTAAGTAGGAGAATATCTAGACTTACAACCTCTAGCTAAAACCTAGGGGCCCTAGATATTGTGTAAAGAGCTTAACACAACTATATTAGCAAGATTGTGTTAAAATCAAGCCCTCTAGAGCCTCTAGTAACACTAGTTACTGTAGTAACTGCACTAAACAGTAACTTTACTATTAATTAACTTAGCAGTAACTATTACTGCCTGTAAGGCTGTTTTAATTTACTCTTTCTATAAGAACAAAACCCTATTGCTGCTAGTAACGCCTTAAAAACACTACTAACAGTAACAGTTATATTCTATTAAACACCATGACCAAAATTGTCATCAAAGGAAAACGCCTGTATATGTGAATAGGGGAAGTCAAGTGCCTCCGCCCGAACTTAATGGCGCTCTAGAGGACTTGCCGCTAGATTTACAACGAGACTGCACTTCTTCCTTTACAATGAATCACTTCCTCCCATTCATAGTGTCATTTTCTGCAAATGGGCCTTAGGCCTCTTGTTGTGCCAATGAGATGAGAATTGAGGGGTATGCTTACTCTAACTAGCACCGTTTGGTGAAGCTCCCTCTGATAAACTTGCTAGACCTGTGCGTTGTCTAAAAATAATTAGGAGCACACTATTCTTTCGCCCGCTGACAGTACATACCTGTGATAATACTTCAGCCGTTCGAGCCCCTTCTTTGATTCCCCTTACAATCTACCCAAAGATGTTAAGTGCAAATTGTGTAGAGTCCCCTTTCTAGGAAGACAGTATACTGTCTATCGCTTTGAAGTCTCATTAAATTAGCTATTGGAAGACTGTTTACTAATAGGATGCTGTAACCACTTCCGTATTCTAGTCCCATAATTGCTCTAGAGTTTCTCAATAGGGTGTACCTCTCTTATCTCCACTTCTCGTAGCTTCCTAGGCCCTTTTAGCCCCACAACGTATTTCACTTATTATGTTGCTGGAGCTTGCCGCTTCTTCTCTTCCTCCTGAGAATCAGGCCTTCACTCTACTAAGTCTAGCGATAAAGAGTTACCATCCGCTTCTCGCCTCTAGGAGCTCAATCTGTCTTCCTCTCCCTCCTCACATCCTCGCTTTAGCAATGCTATTGCCGTGCAAACCGGCAACAGCTAAGCCGACTACGAAAATATCCCGGGATAAATTCAAAAAGAAGAGTCCAGTAAAACCTAGCAGATGCAGTGTTCTCACCAAGCTCAAGACTAAGGGAACATTGCTTCAGTTGTAAGCAAAAGAGGTAACATCGGAGAGCATAGAGTGTAAAGGGTACCACTGGCGTTAAGCAGTGTTTGGTGGAACTAGAACTAAAACTAGTCGCTACTTTTATGCCTTCCGCCAGAGATAAGGATGAAGATCTTCGAGGATCGGAATCTTCAAGTGAAAGAAAAAGATGAAGGCGCCCCAAGGATTCCAATGTACTTTTCCAAGAGAGTAAGCAGATCTCTCGATGAGACCACATTTCTTCCGTTCCACTTGGACGCCCTCTCTTATCACAGCAGCAATATGCCGCTGAGGCGGACCATTTGCTTCGTAGCCTTGACCCAGCTTCTCCTCCTTGCCCAACGACAAGAATTTACGGACGCTTATTTTGTATCTCTTATCCTTGGCTATGATAGCTATGTAGAACCTCCAAATCTAACAGACATGGCTTTGAAAGGGATAAATTTTATAACAGAATTACAATTGTTGTTACTAGGACCCACCACAGGTCTTTTCGCAATCGTGCTGAAGCTTTCGATTGGAATAAGAAAATATGGTTCCAGGATCTCAAACTACTAAACGAGCAAGCGGAGCTTACCATTGAGCGGACGCTTACTGACAGGTTCGATTTAGGTGGCGATTGAGGTGAGAAAACGACGCAGTTTCTCTGAAGTATCAGTGTGGAACTCGCTATTACTAGATGTTCTCGAGAGTACGCCTGTGTCAACATCTATCTTCACACAAACATTCTCGGCTCATGATTTACTGCCAGAAGCTAGTCTGTCTTCATTTCATACTCTCCAAAGAAAATATAAAAGGGGTTTTTTTTTGGGGGGATTTCCTCTCCAACACTTTTAGTTATGCGTGAACCTTTATATACTCAGGGGGAGCCGGGACAGGCGATCCTGGTATGCGCTTGCTTACACACCTTCATATAATCCCCCCTTTCAAATTCACTGCCTTTGGCGCATACCCCTACAATTTTAGTCTCGAGCACCCAAGTACCCAAGCGGTCATTGTTTCTTTCCGTGCCTTCCCAGTATAACATTGATGGTAGCCCTCTAACACCGGTTGAAGAGCCCTCTCATCAAGCAATATTCTACGAAACCACCATAACCGACATCAGAGGGTGGTAGGAACGAGAGCTCTTCCCTTCAGCACAATTCAGAATCTTATGTACCACTTATTCCTTCTCTTTCTGCATTGCAAGGAGGCCTATATAATCACATATACATTATTTACTTTACCAGTTTCGTGACGCCATGACAAAGTGTGAGCAGAGCCTCGGAACATCACGATTGATTTCCGACAACTGACCTATATATACGCCCTCCTATGAGCACTCAGTTCAATGCACTCTCATTTAATACCAAGTATCACAGAGAGACAAAGTCCTTATCTTAGTTGAGGACTATCTGAAGATTCACGGCTAAAGTGGACAATTTCTGAGACCTCCCTACTTCACCCCGGTTTCCCTTACTCGACTCCCCTTACTTAGCTATAGAAACTTATCTTCTTTAACTTACCGGCTCTACTTCTCTCCCCACTAGCTGCGAATTCTCGCCTAGTCTCTGGTCACTATGGCGTCTTTAAAAGAGAGCAAGAACACCACTGAACCCCCTACAGCATATCGGGGTCCCGGATCAAGGAACCAAAGTCCTCTGAGCTTCCAAAGCACAAGAATAGACTTCCCAGTGTACAAATAAAGGGTGAGTCTTGAATATGTAAATTGAAGGTAAACTAAGACTTATAGGTATAGTTACTAACTGATCGCAGAATGAAGAGAAACTAGAAAGAATAGTCCTTGCTTCAAATACAAGCTAAGATTTGGACCAGGATATTCGAGCATGTGTTACATAGCTAACGGATCATGATAGACTTCAGTCGCTAATGCAATGATGCGGCGATACTAACAAATTACTTTGCGCCCCCCCTCGTCTGCCCGCCAGGTTTATTTGAGACTGTGTTTCTCCCATATGAGAGCAGCACTATCCATATGTGAAGAGTACCATCCGTATCTAATCCCTTGCTGGCCTCGAATATCGGTCATTCTCACTCCCTCTGTTTAGTGACAAAGAGTCAGGCCGTTCAGAATCAGAGTACATACTGAATATCTGTAAGCGTCGAAGACCGGACGGCACTGAGTCAATTCTCCAGTGTCAAGCGCATGGTGCACTACATGGAGCTACCCTATCCCACAGTGAAAGACATTGGGGTTAATGTGGTTGGGATGAGTAGGGGGAATCGACACTGTTGGAAGTTAATGTTGGTACATGACGATGAATGGCAACTCTGGCAACGTGGCCACACTTCGAAGGATCAATGCAGCACCTCTGGAGTCCACCACAGTGCCATTTACAATATCAATGGCTTCCAGGCCTCAGCCTTCAGCCTTTCGTTATCCGCTCATACGGAAGCGAATTGGGAAATAAGTCAAGGTTAGCAACACAGCTCTTTTGCACAACACAACCCTCAGTAGCTCTAAAGAAATATTGAAATTAAGATAAAAGATAGCTTTTAGCGCAATTCAATTCCATATGAACTTATTCGATTTAAAGGGAATGTAGGGGTTTTCAGCGTTGTAGCGTCGTCAGAAGTTTGTCCGTCTAGATGTTCCGAGTTCACTATCTCATAAGAGACCCTTCCACCTTCGCGACATGTGGGCCTCCACCCTAACACAACTGCAACATGCTTTCCGACGTACACTCATTCCTAGATGCCTCTACTCCGCGCAATTCCCTCAGTCACACTATTTTTCCAAGTGAGAAAGTCGCCCTAGTACCGCTTTTGAGCCGCATAGTTATTCAATACCCTCCACGTCATGTTACCCCTCTTCACTATCCTTCCCGGAATATCTCAACAAAGCGTCTATTATCGGATGCCTTGTGCTTATCAACATAGTGGACTAAGGTGCGTCCCTGCGTAGCAGGACACCCGCCATGGCGGGACGACGCATATACTTTTTAGTGTGATAAACTCCACAACCTTTCAAAAGTGAAGATATTCTCAGAATAACATCTACAACTTATAAACTGCATTTCTTATTAATGCCTTCTTAAACCAGCTTCTGCTTACCGTGCAATACCGCAATCCGCTGATAGCCTGTTGCGAGGTCTTTGGCTTGGACCGCCGGAGCTGCACTAAAAAGTCTATGCATCCTGTTAAAAACTGTTAAATTGCGGCTTATTATACAATAATCTAATCCTAAGCGCTGCGACAGCGTCTAATGGATTGTTGTGTTTCAAGGCTTGTTCAAATCCACTGGCTCTAAAGTGACAGACGCGACAGATTCAGCCACCAAAGTGAAAGTAGCTTAGCGGTATTATATTACCGCTGACATCAGCACTTGGCAGCGACTCACGCGCACATAATCCGCGTCTAATGACTCGCCTTGCGCTTGACACGCACTAAGGCTTTCGCAGGAGACACTAATTGCCTGCACCTTATTTAGCCCTTTCTGCGTCCAAACACCATGCACTACAATACAACACAAGTACTCACCTTACTAACGTTAGCCTTCTGATCGCCTAGAATCTCTTGTTGCGGCACACTTTACCGGCACATTCTACTAGAATGACGTAGCGCAGAGCTGAACCCTATTTATCCAAACCTGACGAATGCGTCCGAAATGCGCCTCCTACAATCCAACCCGAACTACGACGGCTTCAAGCTAACCACCTTTACCGACGAGATCCCTCCATATGCCATTCTCTCTCATACTTGGAATGATGGCGAAGTCACATACGACGAGCTGGTGGCGGGGACTGGCAAGAATAAGGCTGGCTACGCTAAAATTCGCTTCTGCGTTAACAAAGCTGCTGAGGATGGCCTAAAGTATTCTTGGGTAGACACTTGCTGCACTATACAGACTCACCACCGACGACAACGCGCTACGAAAAGGGTGGCATATGCCGCCGAAAATGGCGGCAGAACGTATATAGCTTTTCTATACAAAATTCGTATTATAGTGTATTATTTGATTTACCCACATTCTCAGTAACATTAGTTCTCAGATCGAATCTTCCAAAGAGGGGCCGAAATCAGGCCTGAGCCGAGGTTGAGCCGTGGTCGAGCTAGCGGACAACTGCCCAAGCCAAGCCAGCATCCTTCCTGCTTCCACTTCCCAACTTTACATCCTCAACCGCCTTCCTTATTGCAGCCTGCGCCTGCATTTTGTCGTCCTGATGATACTAATCGATTCCAAGAAAGCACCATGTCGTCCTCGTCACTGTTGTTGGCGTCTCCAATCGCACCACATTCACCTGACCTTACGAAATCGCCCCAAACAATCACAATGGCCCCGAGAGATCGTTCAAGAGGGCGGACAGTCCACATTTACAATGCTGAAGACCCTGCTACTGTGATTGGAGGGTTGATTGTTACAAATGGCGTAACAAATACAAGCCTTTATTCAATGGTGGAGATCCTTGTGTTGTTCACGTCTACCTTTGAATTGCACGACGAAAACGAGGCGAAGATTGGAAGAGATGATGAACCGCTTCAGCCTGGTAAATACTATATCCACGCTGTCGGCAAGTTCCCACATGTAGTCGTCTTATTATCTTGGGCTAACTATAGGGCTTTGGACAGGCACCTTCGCGATTAATGACGAGCCGTGGTTAGTTCGTACGATATCTCAAGCGACTGGAACTCGCGTGCAATCCTTTTGCGATAATGTCCGGGAACGAGATCGTCGATGCGTCGTCTCTGGTATCAGAGTACCTGGTGCACATCTCGACGATTGGACAGGCTTCGAAGCGGCTCACATCTTTCCGTTGGCCTACGAAGAGCATTGGAGGAATAACAGCTACGATCGCTGGATTACAATTCCACCAGCCAAGGGAGCGGGCATTAATTCAGTACAGAATGGCTTGTTACTTGATTCTGCCATACACCAGCTCTTTGATAGCTACAGCTTCTCAATCAACCCAGATGTATGAATATCTACTATTTTAGTAAAGATCTAACAGCTAACATCTTTTAAAGGACAATTACAAGATTGTATTCTTCACAATAGATGCGAGAAACCTTGCTGGGAAGCATCTTGATCTCGAGTTCTTGAACAACCCCCAACGACCAGTTGATCAGCTTCTGCGATGGCACTTCAGGCAGGCGGTCCTGGCAAACATGAGAGGTGCTGGAGAGCCCCGGTTCGAGCATGATTTTCCGCCTGGCTCTGATATTGTTGGTGACATTCTCAATGGTCCAAAGCCTGCTGAAAGAATGGAGTTTGAGCTGTTCAGTCGCCTGGCGGCTCAGGTTGAAATGCATGACATTTCTTCTACTTAGTAACCGGAAAAAACAACCGTAGAACATCCAATAACACATTGAATTAATATATCAAGACAAAACCGCAATGCATTCATCACTTGTATCAATAAATTGACCAGCAATGAACTCAGCACAGCCATCAACTCTATGTTCCGTTGGTATCAGCGTGCGACGAAGTGCTATGTATACCTATCAGATGTCCATGTCCCGGAAGAGGTTACTGATGCCCAAGCTTTCCGGATAACTTGGATAGAGGCCTTCCGACGGAGCCGATGGTTCACGCGAGGCTGGACGCTGCAGGAGCTTATAGCGCCGGCTCAGGTTGAGTTCTTCTCTAGGGACGGCAAGAAACTAGGCAGCAAGATATCGCTGGAGAAGGAGGTCTGTGAGGTCACAAAGATACCTATTGCAGCGCTAAGAGGACAGTCTCTTGGCGAGTTTAGCTTTAAGGAGCGAATAAGTTGGGCAGCGAAACGGACAACTACAGTTAAAGAAGATAAGGCGTACTGTTTGCTAGGGGTCTTTGGGGTGTTTATGCCTTTAATCTACGGCGAGGGCGAAGAACACGCACTTTCACGACTAAAAAAAAAGGCAAATATACGTAATCCTCAATCCTTACAAACAGGCTCGTTCAACGTACCTTTTCGCAGGGACTGCGACTTTGTCGACCGGGGTGATATCCTCGAGCGTGTTGATGAGCGATGCTCGCGCCGAGCGGGCCGCGCCGCGCTTGTGGGTTTCGGCGGCTTCGGGTATGACCGTATCTTCGCTGTATCTGATATGTGCTAACATCGCACAGGAAGTCACAGCTAGCCATCGAGTACGCGCATCGCGTGCGACAGCGACAGCCGGACACGTCGGTGTTCTGGGTGCATGCGAGCAACTCAGCACGACTCGAGCAAGCTTTCAGCGACATCGCAGAACGAGTTGGGCTCCGTTCTCAGCCTAGTGCTGCGGTAGACACTGTCTCAGCTGTTTGTAGATGGCTATCGAACGAGGCGAACGGACGGTGGTTGATGATTGTAGACAATGTCGACGACGAGATCTTGGTCGAGTCCCAGGAGGATGAACAGAGCATACCACTGGCCTCGCTGTTACCACAAAGCGATCATGGGGCGGTTGTTATCACTTCGCGAAATGCTGATGTTGCCCGAAGCCTCGTGGGTCGTCAGCAGGATATCATCAAGATCGGTGCGATGAGTGACAGCGAGGCTGTTGAGCTTCTACGGAATAAGCTAGGAGACGAGCCGTCGGATGGTGCGACTCAGCTTGTGAACGCTCTCGACTGCATCCCGCTTGCAATCGTCCAAGCGGCGGCATACATAAATCGACTAGGGCCGCGAATGTCAATCCAAAAGTACCTTGGCCAGCTCAAGGGGGTCGAGGGACAGGTAGGGCTGCTCCGCAAGGCAGCTCCTGATATGCGACGCGATGGGAATGCACTAAACTCTGTGCTTGCGACATGGCAAATCTCTTTTGAGCATATACTCCAGCAGAGACCGTCAGCGGCAGACCTTCTCTCCTTTATGAGTTTCTTCCACCCGCAAAGCATTCCTGACTTTATGATTCGTCGTTACACAGATAATAAGAATAAGGAGCAGGACAACTTAGTAGAGAGGCAGACAAATAGAGAAAACAATGACTTTGAGGAAGATGTGGCATTTCTTCGTGCCTTCTCGCTAGTTAATATGAAACAGCGCGAGGACGAGTTTGAGATGCACGGGCTCGTGCAGCTCGCGACAGGGGTATGGCTCAAGTCGGCTAACAAAGATAGCGTATGGCAACGGGCCTTTGTACAGGCAATGGCACAAGAGTTTCCTGACGGCGAGTACGCAAACTGGCCGAAATGTCGGACTCTCTTTCCACACGTATTACCTATGGTGGAGCAGAAGGAGCTTAGCATTGGAGAGACCGACACGTGGGCTTTCTTGTTGAACAACACTGGCCGGTACGCGTGGCAACAAGGGCTCTTCAGTCAAGCAGAGGGCATGGTCTCAAAAGCTCTGGGGATTCGAGAGCAGATCTTGGGCAAGGATGAGTCCAACACACTTCTCAGCGCGAGCCTTCTTGGCTCTGTCTTAATGGATTTGGGCAAGTACTCGGAGGCGGAATCGATGCACAGGCAGACGCTGGCGACGCGTGAGAAGGTGCTTGGTCTTGACCATCCGGACACGCTGACGACCAT